>NW_006408578.1:13692209-13726207 GCF_000296735.1 Chrysochloris asiatica
CATCTTTCTCCCGCGGAGCGGCTGGTAGTTTCGAACCGCTGACCTTAAGGTTCGCAGCCCGATTCGTAACCACTACGCTACCAGAGCTCCTTGTCCCTATGAGTGGGAACTAACTCAAGGGCACACAACAACTTGTTAAATAGGCCATGGATGGAACTCCCTGAGGATAAATTCCACTTATTTTCCCTTACTTGGATAAAGCACAAGGCAGCATGCCTGAGCTACAGTTAGTTCTGAGTTTTTATCAACTCAGAGGGAAGCAGGTAACTATCTTGTTCTCCCAAGATTTTATTTGTAATGGAAAAAAATCAATTAACATAATAAAAGACATGAACTGCCTGGGGATAATAAGTCTACCATCCTTTGAGGTAGAGTAATTCAAAGATAGGCTAGACCATCACTCAGTGGAGACAAGTTCTACTCTTCAAGGACAGAGCTACTCTTTTCATGGGTACTCACCAATCTAGTATAGAACCTGGCACAGGACAGAGGCATAACACATTTCTGTTTACTGAGTGAACTTCGTTTTTATACAGATTACTGGTCAAGCAAATACTGATGTAGTTCTAAGATATCAAAAGGGTCATGTAATTATTGAGTTAGTTCCTTTTGTTGTTGTAAGTGCCTTTAAGTCAGTTACAACTCATGCCACACCAGGAGTTCTTGAGGTCCTTTACATGATTCCAATTAAGGAATAATTGGGAAATCAGGTCATGAATGGATTTCTGATACTCCTTAACGCGGGGTTCTTACTCAGAGCCTCTTGCCCTGAGCCTATATTCGCAAGTCGAACACAGATAAAGCATTATTAAAACATTAAAAGTTAAGATTTAATTGTATATCTCATCAGAAAATCATTCTAAACCTTGAGCCATCTATGAGAAATCTTTCTTTCCTGTTTCTCTGGGCAGCAAGAAATTAAAAGGAAGGAAAGGGGTAGGAGAAGAGGAAGAAGGAAGCCTTTAACCTGTTTTCATAGGTAGAACGCACACTGTTGCTCACGTTTATATAAGTGAAACTATACCTTTATCTATAATGGTATATGATTTTCAACCAACTAAACAGTGTCTAAGTAGAAAACTTAAAAAATAAAATTAAAAAAAAGAGTAGAAATACTTTAAGTCTTTAAAGGGTAGGTAGTATATCTTGCTTCTAAACCTTGTTCTAGCCAGTGTTCCCAATTTCAGAGAAAGATACCACGGTCCAACCTAGCAGCTACAAAAGCCAGAGATCCAAGAGCCATCCCTGTGCCTCTCTCTCTTCCCCCAAGCTCTTCTTACCTATCGCTAGCAAATCCATCCAGGCTTCCCATCGATATTGCTACCATACTCCAAGCCATTACTATTTCCCCAAAAATAGTGTTCCAATTTCTTACAATCACAAGACATTAACAGCTGCCACTATCTAGCCTGTTATCCATTCTGGACAGGAGCAATCTTTAAAAACACAAATCTCATTGTGCCATTCCTTGGCCTAAAACTCTCTATAGCTTCCCAGATTTAAGAAAAAGCCCCAAATACTTGTGAAGTATAAGCAGCATGATCGCATCCCTTCTTCCATGGCCTTTTCTTCATTTATACAAACTGTTTCCTTAGATACACCAACCCCAGCCCCTAGCTCCAAGACCTTCGTACATGTTGTTCTCCGAAGTGCTCCCTCCCTTCCTTACATCATCCTTCAGATGTTAGCTTAAATGTTACTTCCATAGGCTGCTTTCCTTGACCTGCCTCCCAGGATCCTCCACTGCTGTCATATACAGAGGTCAAAACTCATTTCATATATTCTTATCACACTTCACTGTTGATACAGTTATGTTACTGCACAACTAACCAGGTGGTGGCTTATCATGTCTGTTTCAATGCAATCCATGGCCCTCTGAGGCTCACAACAGTTTCTCTTGGCCATATCAGCACGCTTGTACTTATCCTAGTAGTCTTACATAGTACTCAAATGTTTAATGAATAAATAAAAATCAATACACAAACATCTGTAAATGTGAAAAAATAAGGGCATGGGGATGAGCAAATTTGGTGGCAGAAAACTGCTCATTTTCCAAAAGATACTGAATCTGATAATAGAACCACACTGGAGATACACGGAGTCCTGGTGTGGCGCCATGGGTTAATGCATCAGATTGCAAAGCCGTTTGAACTGCAAGGTCGACACATGGTTCAAGTTCACCAGCTGCTCCTTGGAAACCCTATACAGGGTTGCTCGCTATGGGTCAGAACTGACTCAATGGCACTTCACAACAACATACAAGATTCCTAATAGTCCGACCCAACTCAATGGCACTTAACAACAATGTATTTTTTAATTCCACTAAGGATTTCCACAATGTCATTTGTTGTTGTTAATTTAAAAGGAAATGAGGTTGAAAAGGAAACATATCCAATGGTTGAAAATGTGAAGCTACAAAGGGGTCTACAGTGAAAAGCATTCCCATCAACCTCATAACACCAGCCAACCATGTCCCTTTCCTATTTTTTTATGCAAAAATTCCATCACCTTTTCATTACATTTTCCATGAACTTTCTCTAAGAAAGATTTCATGTTGATCATCTTCTTTTTTACAATAAAGTTTTGGCATAAAGGAAATTTACCTAACACAGTTAAAAAAGATTCCATTTATAAATATGATCTATGACCAACTTTTATCAAGTACATATATTGCACACATAAATGCACAAATAAAGATCTAAATCCTGTAGGTTTCTGGTTTGGTATTTTGTTTTAAATTCAAGGAGTAACGGAAAAAAGAAAAGTCAAATTATACACAGACCAACACTCCTATTAACTCATACCACTAATGAAGTAAAAATCTAACGAAGCAGAGAAAATGGGCCCACACATTGGAGCTCTGAAATGATTTTGGTCTTTGATCTGTGTGCCCATCTCTCCTATTTAATGTAAACTTCAAACAAAGAAGCAAGAAAAGTGGTTATAATTAGGAAAGGTCCTAGTGGGAAGGCTTTCTGAGCAACCAGGCATTAAGAAGGCTTTTTCTTGGTAATTTTTTAGTAAATTAAGCTGAGTAAACTTTTATTCTAAAATTTTTGTAATTCAACACCTATCTGCCACCAGTAGATACCTACTTAGCACCAAATCTCTGCATAATGGGTTTGCTAGAAACATGCGTTTACTTTTACTTCTGTTTTCTTCTCTTATTTCTTTTAATTTAGGCCTTTGCTTCCAAATTACACATGGCTCTTCTCCAAAAATAACCTGTACCTTCTCAAAACCTCTAATCTTTGCATTAGAAAATTGCTTCAATCAACGTACACTATAGTGTGAGCACCAGCTCTGCCACTATTGTACTAGATAGAAATGAAAAACCAAGGATGTGATTCCCCTGTTCCAGGGGACTAGGGACGACATGCACACAGGTGAAGTTATAGCAGATAGGCAATACTGATGGGGATAAGAGTAAATGTGAATTCTCCCTCAAATAATTGGTACTGGAATTGAGTTTTGAACAGAGTAAGAAACGTTTGCTGGGGGAAGGGAATGGGAGTCACAACAAAATAAACAATCCACATAAAAGCATAGGAGTAGGAAATTTTTCAGTGTTGCAGTGATAGAGAAAGAGGCCAGAGCTGATACTAGAAAGATAGTTTCGGAAGCAGAAGATGAAGGCCCTTGTATGACAAGGATTTCTTTCACAGACAACAGGGAATCGAGATGTTTTCTAGCAAGTGACGAGCAGGAGTAGCTTCAGATTCTGAGACAGCAAAGCAAAGGATGAACTACCGTAGGAAATTCATGGAGGAAGCTGTCGCATTATGATGAGGGTTTGAGGTCAGGAATGATACGACAGCTAGGTGGGGAGACTACAAGGTTCAACATTGGAGTTTCTCTGGGGAGAGGTTTTGGGAGACAAAGTGAAGGCTGAGGGAGAGACACAATCAAGGGCAGCCATGACGTTTCTGACGGAAGACTTGGTGGATTGTGGCCTTTCAGATCACCTTTTAGAAATCTGGGAGATGACTCATTTTCACAAGTTTTAACTTTGAGGTACTTGGATGGTCATGACCTGCATGGTAAAAGGTTCAGGTTTAGAAGCCGTCAATGGAGAGAGCTGCTAGGACTTTTGGGTTTAGAGGTCATAACAGAGGGCAGCCTCCACAGGGATGCAAGAATTGGGTTCTTAATGACCAGGTGTTATTTGTTGTTGTTAAGTGCTATCGGTCCGATAGCAACCCTGTATAGGGTTTCCGAGGAGTGGCTGATCGGTTTGAACCACTGACCTTGTAGTTAGCAATCCAATGCTTACCCTTATCCTACCAGGGCACCTAAAGACCAGGTCATTGTTGTTAAGTGCCATTAAGTAAGTACCAACCCACAGCAACACTGTTAAAGGATTCCAAGGAGCGACTGGTGAGCCTGAACCACCGACCTTTTGGTTCAAACTGACTTTGCAGTCCAGCACATTAACCCATAGCGCCAACCAGGACTCCAATGACCAGGTATGAGACTGCAAATGTAGCTTCCAGATGAGGTCAGTGTGCACACAAGTAGGAAGCTTACAGTGTGTCCACTGTGTTAATATGTAAATGCAACCTTCAAGAGCCACCCAGTCCTTGGAGCTCATCCATGAAGGGACCCATTTTGACAACTATCACCTCTCTCTTGGTGTGGCACTGTAGGGTTAAGTACTGGACTGCTAACCACAAGGTCTCTGGTTCAAACCACCAGCCACTCCTCAGACACCCTATACAGGGTTGCTATTGAGTCGGAATGACACAATGGTAGTTAACAACATCACCAGTCTCCAAAGCCCTTCCTTTTGTTGAATTTCTCTTCATGCTTCCTTCTCCTGCTCCACAGCTTAGTCTTTGCATCCTAAATCTGTCAGGGAGACCAGCACAAAGGTTTCAGTCAGGATTACCCCCGTCACTACGCGAGACAGTTCTGGTCTGAGGAAACTCCACTTTTATTTACATGTCTTTTTTTTTTTTTTTTTTAATCAACACCTTTTCATGTATTTGGAGCTCAAGAATCCCAAGACCATAATGAGCAGTCTCCTTGCCACCATCATTCTTTATCTACCTCCTTCTAACCCTTGTAACTACAGCGATCTGCTATCCACTCTTCTCAACAGGAGACAAACCAGAAGACCAGACTCAAAAACACTGCCTCGAGGAAAAGGGCTGATAGTTATGTAAGAACTTTTCCAAAATCTTGAGAAAACAAAATATGGGAGACTACAAGAGCAAAAAACACTAACTCATGCAAGTAAGGGCTAGTTCAAATACTTTTAAAAAAAATCGACTCCACATAACTTAAAGCAGGATGGTAAACTGGCAGACGACAGCAACACAGAGAGTACTGGAAAAGTTGTTCGGAAAGCTGAGCCATCCCACCAGAGCCAATGAATCCAGTTTCTTTTAGAAGCAGAGTAGTTCTGGAATTTTTATTTACTGCTGGCCTTTAAATATATCTAATACCAACTAATGTTTTTCCCAACCCCATATTGTCTGTGAAACCCTGACCTTGCCAACCACAGCCTTGCCAACCTTGGCCCCTTACAGGCATGTAATAAGAGCTTACTTTATGAAATTTCAGATCACATGTATCACATGTGCTACAGTGAGCACACCAGGCTACTTGTACATACAACATAGCCATGTCTACTATACCTTTAAAGCAGGGTTTCTCAGCCTCAGTACTATTGACATTTGAGGCTAGATAATCCTTTCAGGAGCGGAGGCGATTTGTAGAATGTTTAGTAGCATCCTTGGCCTCTACTCACCAGAAGAAAGTAGCAGCCCTCCCCCCTCAGGTGTGACAAGTCAAAAAGGGTTCCAGACACTGCTCAATGTTCCAGGGAGGCAAAGTCACCTGGTTGAGAACCACTACTTTAAAGAATAGGTCTGAGTTACCTTTCCTTAAACTGCATACTTAAGTGAAACTGAAATTTTTTTGCCAGTTCTGGTTGTCTCCCAGCACTTAAAGCAAAAAGAGTGTGCCACATTCCCCCAATCTGAACACAAACGCCCCCTAGGCATATTTGCCTAAGGTAATGGAGCTGTGCAAAATGCTAGAAAGGAAATCCACAAAGCTTCCTGAGGTCAAAATATACCCTTTCTTCCATATATAGATTCTTACTTTCTGGAACATTTACTTGATGTTTATGACAACCCATGAGGTAGAGAACCTACTAAAGATATACGTATAATCACAGCCATCAATAGAAATGCTGCTAAAGGCTAACCTTTTTTTTTTTAACTACCTAACATCTTCAAATTCAACCACAATTGTTTAAAAATAATCTGGAGCCACTCAAGTATATTCAGATACATTTGATGCTAAGCCCTCTGAGGCCACACTGACATTTTCATAAAGCAACTGTTTACTAAACTAGGTTAGAGACAGGCATTCTGGGCAACGATCGTCAAAGGCTTGATTTATTAGCAACCATTGGGTGGTTCTTGGCACATCTGCAAAATGGGTTAACAGACTCACCCACCCCTCAGAGTGTTGCCCAGAAGATAAAACAAAAATCTTTGTTAAAGGACTTCCCAAAAGGAGGGCAAAGTACTTTAACTTTGTGTAAAGTACACCTTAAAGAAAACTTTTTAGAAATCCTCAAAGTATCAAACATTTTAATAACAATCCAATCCTTATGGGCTCTGAAAAGGGGACCAAACTGATGAAATATCAAGAAAGCTAGGGGGAAAACAAACAGAGCCATTGAAAAGCTTTATCTCATTACCCCCACTGAGACGTTTTCTCTTGGGTCTCCATGTCTGACAAAACCAGTGGGGGGTTTTCATTCTGCTTTTCCCACCCTATCAGTACCACCCACCCTCAGAGTTTGAACGTCCTCAGGTGAATTTGGGCAGAAGCATTCAGCTACCCAGCCTGGGGACTTAACAGAGGCTTTCAAATTCTCTTAGCATTACTCCTTTGAATCACACTGAACAAACAAACAGTCTCCACCCTCTCCTACTTCTTTTGTCTGAAGCACCTATTCAGTCAGCCACCTTTATTGATGGGCAGACTGGCTAACCCGTACCCTCAAGTACCATCAAAAACAAGATGCACCAGTTGTTGCTGCTACCAACTCCCTCTCCCCCTCCTCCCCTTCTTCAGCATCCCATCTTATCTTCATCAGTGCAATCGCCAGCTACACTTGGCATTTTCAATTCATACCCCATATTTTCTCCTCAAGTGACAAGAGAAACTGAGACCACCACAGTAGATGACAGACTGCCATCACAAAAGGGGGAAAAAAAGAGTCTGTCCCTTTCACTTCCCACTCTCCGGATCCCTCTACCTCAGTAGGAATGAAAACAGATTCCTGGCCTTTCTGTATTCTACCTTCTTTGGGAGTGGGGGAAATTAAAAATAAGTGATGCATTTCAGAAAGCACATCGTATGCTTTTCTCTGTGGTTCATATGGTACACCTTTTACTTTTGAGTTAGGGAGAGGCCCCTAGAGCGTGGAAATCAATATCTGACCCCTATTTTTTTTGAAGAGTCATGGCTATTTCTACTTAAACACTGTCTTTAATAGTTGTCAGTTTTGTTTTGTTTTTAAGAAGAAAAAAAAACATAGTTATCCTCTTCTTGGAGTGGGGTGGAGGGGTTAAGAACCCCAGCCAATTTCTTAATTATATTTGGATGTATACGCTATTACTCAATTTTACCTGTTCAGTAGGTCACATGCACATAAATAACCTTGAGGCAGGGAAACTTTTGACTTACAGTAGGCCTGCCTTTAAACCAAGATGTGATGGCTACCAAGCTGGCCTTCAATCAGATTTCAACCATTTTATCTTTACCCGTATCTTAAATATCTTAAAGATATTTACCATATCTTAAATATGCTTAGAGCAGAATAATAATGTAAATCACAGTTTTGTTTTGTTTCCTAACACTTGGTCAGTCCTTCCACAGATACTCTAACCCTAATACAATTATTTTTAAATGATATCTAACAACTGGGCTGAATAAACTGAAGGAGGCCTATTGAGACCTAAGAAATTATAAACTCAGTAAAGGGGAAAGAAAATTATTGTCGCCTTATCAGGTGACATATATTGCATACTTTCTATTGACACTATATTGAATTTCTACCTTTTGAATGCAAATCTTAATAAAAGAGTAAGGTAAGGCATCACTTTAAGGATTATGGAGCATTTTCCAAATAGAACACCCAAACTGACTGTTACTAATATATGAAATAGGTGATGTTATATACACATATCCTTGGGAAGGTTTAACCTGACCACATTGGTAATACTTCTGCCCAAACTGCCATTTGATACCACAGAGCTGGTCAGACAGCACTGAACTTCAATTAAAGACATTTAAAAGAGAATGAGCAATTATTTAAGTAGAATAACAAAAAACAAAGCAAAACTTAACATCCTACCAGTTTAGGTCAAAGGACATAGAGGATGCAGAAATTAATTAAAGCTAGTAAATAATGTAAAACAGAGAAGGACTCCCTTTAAAAAATGCTTTGGTTAATTTTAGCATCCTTCTGTTTAGCTGCTTAGCAACCCTTATCCTATGACCTTCTAAGCACCACCTACTTTTCAGAAGGATAATGAATAGAAACATCAAAAGGATTCACTTCTGTGTCTAGTGAGTTTGTTTCACCAATTTTTATAGACATTATATCTATATCTTTGCAAACCCTTAAAAGGCTAAAACATTTTAACTTCAGTAACTGGTAAATCTCCCTAGCTGAGAAGTAATAAATGATGTTGACAAGTTAAGCATATGACAGCAACAGCAAGCAAAGAACTTCTAAATTGACTGCTAGATAGTGCCTGGGTACAGCAGGTAAGCCAATAAAGAGAAGTTGATCAAATGCAGGACTAGTTAAGGTTAGATTTTATTTTCCTACTACAACATTCTGTACCTGAAATGGATGCAAATTAAGACCTCAGAAGATTAGCCTGAAGAAATCTAAAATAAAGGACCCTTCAATCAAAAGGTCACTGGATGATGTAAACAGTTAGGAATGAATGCATCACCTGTACCAGCTGAGTCAGACTCATTCCCCATCACATAACCAACACTTGTCTGCCAAAGAGCTCTGTATTTCGGATGAGAAATAAAATGGTATCTTAAAAAATCCAGACTTCCAGCAAACCCTCCTTAAAAGCGCAACATCCTAAAATGCAACCAGTTTAGCATGTTTTAAGAATAAGACAGTACAAATTCAATTAACCACTTAAAATGGAGCACAAGCCAAACAAATAAACAAAATCAAAGGGGTCTCTCCCTTTCTTTTGTAAAAGAGGGGGAAGGTATTTTTTCACACATTTAAAACTTGATTAAAGTCATTCAGATGTTTAATTCATCAGTGTAACCAAAGCTCAAAAACACATCAAAGCCAAATCCATCAGCCGGTACCCAGAAGGCTCTCTCCAAAGAGTTGAGGTTAAAACAAAAACAAAAACAACCTAAACTGAAATTAGTGGCTCACCTTTGTATAAATTATTTAAACAATAATTTCAAACCCATCCCCTTCAAAAGTTCTGTGGAAAAGCACAGAACCAGACGTTTAAAGAAGAAAAAAAAAGTTTAGCCAAGACTAATTCAGACTTCCGGGTCAAACTGTGTTTTAGAAACATACCTGTGTAATACTTGAAAAAGCACGTCTAGAGGATGCTTTTAACGGGTGTGAAAAAAAATTCTTTGCAGTTCCCTTTTTCCTCACC
The DNA here is from genome assembly GCF_000296735.1 of Chrysochloris asiatica. Lineage (NCBI taxonomy): Eukaryota > Metazoa > Chordata > Mammalia > Afrosoricida > Chrysochloridae > Chrysochloris > Chrysochloris asiatica. The sequence continues at coordinate 13,701,890 of NW_006408578.1, forward strand.
TTTCACTTCAATTAAAGTTATTTCAGATTAAACGCTCTGAACACTCACAGACCACTGCTTGACATGATCTTAAAAATATGGTGATGCACATTAACAACTAAGCCTTTGCAGAAACCATTTCGAGTCTTCCCTTCAAGACAAATATCACGCTATTTCCAGCATTCCTACTATTCAAGAGACAAACTTTATTTCCAATAGCTTGTGAAAGGGCTAAACGTAAAGTTTTTAACTCTTGAACAAAAACGACAGTTATTTTCTCTAAATTATTAAAATCCCGGGGCAGGTTTCTCAGCATACTTAGAACTTGTATTTTTGATTCACCCTTCTATGTTCTCTATTACCACCCCTAAAAAAGAAGTAACAAAACAAAAACAAAACCCCTCCAAAGTGCCCGAATGTTTGCTGGGCTGGCTCTGAAGCCGTGTAGAATTTCGTAATGGAATGTGAACTGCTCGTCCGGATCTGGGCTCACGTTCTATCTCCTAACCAGTAAGGAGCTAGGGAAGGCAAATCTGCTGAGCAAGGAAAAATACTTTTCCTCCTCTTTTATAACCCATCACCGATGCACCGAGCAGTGGTGTCTCATCGGTCGGACGAGACTGCACGCGGTGCCTGTCAACAATCCTTCTGATAGCTCGGGTCCCGCTAATTACGGGGTCCCGGCGCCCCTCGACATCCTCCTCTGCCCGGCGACAAAGTGGGCTCGCGGCGACGACACGCCCGCAGCCTGCCTGGGGTCCCTGCGAATCCTATCCCCGCTTAGAGAGAAGAGTCACTCGGTCCAGAGCGGCCCGGCCCGCAGCCCCGCGCCCGGTACTCACGCGCCGCGCCCGGGAGCCGAGTCACCACATCCTCGACGCGACTCTCCAGCCCCATCCAGGAAAACGCTGCTGCCCAGGGAGGGGGCCGGCCCCGGGAAGGACCTCCCCTGCTCCTTAGCAACCATTAAGGTCGCAGTTTCCTAAGAGACGGCGAGCGGGGCGGAGGCTGGGGGCGGCCCGAGGCTGGGGGTCGGGGCCCCGCCCGCTGCCCGCCCCCGCCCCGCGCGGCGCCGAGGCAGGGATGGAGGAGGACCGGAGCCCAAAAGTCGCGGAAAACTGGTCCAGCGGGCGCCGGACAAGAGTTCCCGATACACACCCGCAGCAGCCCGCGGCCCCACTTAGATGCTCCCAGTCCCTCTTGGGCTGGGATGGCCGCGAGCGCTGCGATACCCCCAGCACCCCACCGCGCACCCATCCCCGAGCCCCAGGCGAGACACGTACGCGCCACGCCAGCGGCAAGGACAGGCGAACAATACGTCCTGATGCGGCTCTGGCCGACACCCCCAAGTCAACCTGGAGCTGGGTCCAAACCTCATACCCCGCCAACGGGCCAGCCAGGCGCCGAGACCAAAGTCCGGGAGAAGGAGCAGGCGATGCTCCCTCCGAGCGACCGGGCAGCCCAGCCGGCCCGCCACGAGCCCCGCGGCCCCGGCTACCTTGCGGCGGGTGCCGTCATCCCAGCGCTTGCGGCCCCGGGAGTGACTCGAAAGTATGCAGGAGCAGAGTTTCCCCTCCCACAGGGGGGAAGGGATGTCGGGGGAGGAGGGCGGAAGATGGAGCGCGGCGCTGGGAAGATGTCTCTGGCCCCGCGGTCCGCGCACCATCCGTGTACTGGCCGGCGCTAGTTAAAAATAAACTTTGCAGGGACCAGGGGCAACTGGGAGCCGATCGGGGCCCGGCGCTGGGACGCGCGAAAGTGGATGCACATCAGGTCCTGAGAGCAGCGGCGGGCGCTCGCGGGAGCGGGCGGGTCGAGTCAGCAGCTCGGGAAGGGGAAAGGAACGGAGGAAGGGGAGGGAGGAGGAGGAGCGGTGGCCGCGGCCCGGCGGGCAGCCCAAGGGGAAAGGCGGCCAGCTCATCTCCGTCAGCCCCAGGGCGCACGCGACGCTGCGGGGAGCGCACGCGGGCCCCCTCGCTCCGTGGAACGCGGAGTTTATAAAGTGCAACCCGCTGTGCAGAGTGCACCCTGCCCATCCCAAAAGTTCTTGAAAAGGGCGCTCCCGCTCAGATCCGGACATTCCACTGCTACCCAACGAAAGCAAGCCAGACCCTGAGAGTGTACTTACTGCCGGCCAGGGCTGTGAGCTCCGAAGCATGATGGAGGGGCGTCTGGGGGCTGCGGAGTGAGAGAGAGGAGAGATGCAAACTTGTTCCGGAAAAGGAATCAAAATGGCGTTTCTGGATGTGCAAAGTTCATCAACTCCGCAGTCACTTCCCCTCCTCCTCTGCTCCCCGCAGGAGGGAGGTGGGCGCGCAGCTGGCGACCCTCGGCGCCCCGAGCCGTGGTCCGGCCCCCCGCCTCGGCCCCCGGCCCTCTCCTGCCGCACGCTCGCCGCCTCGCTCTCCCTTGCTCACCCTGATAAGTAGACACATCACGTGTTGCTCCTGCGAGTCTCCTGGGGACGTGTTACTGAGCCACGGCGGCGGCGGCGGCAGCCCGGGCGGGGGGGTGGGGGGGAAGACGCGGTACCCACCGGGTCCCTGCCACCCCCACCCGATTTTGGAAAAGTGGTCGCACTTTACATCCTGGGACAGATGGAGGTGGCGCCCCCCGCCCCCACCACAAGCCCCAGAGTGGCCCCACTCCCTCGGGGAAGGCCCCGGGCTAGGGAAGGGCCCGCCCGAGGGGAAGGGTCGCGGCGGCCGCAGCTGAGCGCTATCGCAATCAACCCTGCGCTTGCCGGCCGGCCACCGCGCCCCTTCCCCTATGGCCCCTCACTGCGGGCCGACTCCGGTCCCCGGGTTTTCATCACTTCACTCCACGGTTTGTTTCATTATTTTAACGGAGGGCAGGGAGAGGCGGCGAAGCCACCGGAGGCACGAGGGGGGCGACGTGAGGATCAAAGTGGCCTGGCCTGCGCCCCTTCTAAGTCTGGGAGGCATTTGGGGAGAAGGAGCCCCACCCGCGCGTGCTTCTCCACGCGGTCCTCGCTTTCTGCATCCAGGTGGGGCAAGTCGATGATGGGGCTGGAGATTAGAGAACAGGCTATACTCCGCCCCCAACTCCAGGCGGCTACTCTCCCCGGGCCTCGCCCCTCTGGCTCTCAGGCGGCTGCCCTAGTGAATTCTCCGTCCAACACTTCCAACGCTGACTTGACTCTTTGTCGCCCTCCCTTTCCCACATCCTACAAATGATGCTGAGCGGGGGCTGTCTGCGCCTCAAGGACGGCGGAGGCCCAACTGCCCCTGTGTCCCCACCCCGTGGTGGAACGGCTGATGCTGTGTCATCCTTGTCGCCCTCCGAGGCACCGGGAAGCCACATGCAATATCTCTTTCTCTCAGAGGGCTCCTGTTTCAACTCTGAAAAGCAGGGGCCCTCAGAGCCTCTCCATCTTCACCACTATTCACCGGGAGCTGCACGACCCAAGTTATCACGGAACCCAGAGAAACCAGGCCTCGGCGGTGCCTCCTCCATGTTTCCAACTGCTAATACTTGTCCACTGAGGTTTGAAAGGGGTCTGTTCTTGGTCTTTGGAAACACCTTTTAAAAGATAAGGATGATGTGGTTGTTGAAAATAAACACCACACTCCCCACCCCCAGCCCCAATTCTAAAAACAAAGTACCTCTTAAGCAGCTGCAGAAATAAAACAAAAAATAAACTCTTTGCTGAAGCTCCAATGAGAACACAATTTAGAATTATGCGTTTGACACTAATCAGGCAAGATGATGTTATTACATGCAGAACTGATGGCTACTCTCCATCATGACCTTTGACCATGACCTTTGACTCTGGCTCCACCATACCAACTCCTCTCCTAGCCATTTGCACTATACAAAGCTAGTAGTCAAATCTCAGGTCTTTAATTGGGGGCCTTCAATTGGACTAGGGTTTCCAGGGGTGCAGATAGAAGTGTCTGTCTAGGGATGGATGAAATGTATGAATCTTGGTTAAAACAGAACTCTCTAGAAACTAAGAAATGCATTTGGACCATTACTTTTGACGAGATAAGTAGGCTAAACCACTGCCCAAGACAGAACTGATTCAGCTGGTTGTTTCCCTGACTTCCAGAATCATAAAAATTAAGTTTTCAGAACCTGTTATGATTCTCAGGGTCTACTGTTTGCTGAGGAAAACTCTACCCAGGGAAAGTTTAGCAGTTGCATTTTTCAAAACCTCCCTTCTTCCTTCAAGTGTATTATCAAATGCTTTTTTTGAAGACAGGCCTGTAATGGAGGAAATGGGAAGCTCTCACCCAGTCACCATAGAAATTGGTGTCTTGTGAGTCCGAGTTGTCACTGCTCCAATGAGGGGGCAACAAAAGGCCCAGTAGGGGATGCTACCTTATATTGATCAACCTCTAATTCATTAGTTAGCCTTTCAGTGATAAGTTTTGAGTAGGAACAACATAAAAATTGAAATTGTGCTTGTAAGTTAGTTTATACGGTGACGGTGACATACATTTAAAAATGCAAAGCTACATGCATAATTTTATAATTCTACCTTGATAATACTGTCAACTAAAACCAGGATATGTGATTTTATTAAAAGTTACTTTTTTTTTTAGTGCTAAAACTTAGGGGGAAATTACTCTTAAAAGTTGGTTTCTAGTGATACTGGACCATGTCTTCCTGATTTCTAGAAAATTAATACTTTAAAAAATTAATACGATCAAACCAATTGCTTGCTTATATTTCATAGGTTGTCATTAAGTGCCATTGAGTCAGTGCCAACCCACTAAGACCCTGTAAAGGATTTCTGGGGAACTCCTGGTGGATTTGAACCACTGATCTTGTGATTAGCAGTCCTGTGCTTATCCAGTAGCACCACCCCATGACTCCATAGACATTATTTATCCAGAAAATATTGCTTGAGCATCTAATAGGTAAAAGAGTTGTACTATCAAAACCACAATGAAGTTTCTGTTGAGGGAGATGGCGAAACTTAGAAACAGTGATTACACAACGTGATGAACATAATTAATGTCAGCACGTGAAAATGGTTGAAGAGACAAATATTTTTTTATATAAGATTTTACCACAATTATTTTTTTAAAAAAACAATACATACACAATGAGATTCCATTTTATATTGACTAGGATGTCTACAATAAAAAAAAACAAAACATAATAATATATATTGGCAAGGATGTGGAAAAAGTAGAACCCTCATACTTTGCGGGTGGGAATATAAATGGTGCAGTAGCTTTGGAAAACAGTCTAATGGTGCTCACAGTTTGAGAGTTACTTTTGACCCAGCAATTCCATGAAAACATAAGCTTACACAAAAACTTGAACATGAATGTTCATAGCTACATTATTCATTATAGCCAAAAATGGGAACAATCTAATGTCCATCAACTGATGAATGTATCAACAAACTGTGGTATATCCATAAAATGGAATATGATTTGGCTATAAAAAGGAATGTAACACATGGATGAACCTTGAAAACTTTATGCTAATTGACAGAAGTCAGTCAAAGAAGACCATGATTCCATTTATAAAAAATAAATGTCCAGAATAGGCAAACAGAGAAATAGACAGTAGACTTGTGTTTGTCTAGGGCTGAGGGCATACAGGGAAATGGGCATTGAGTGATAATGGGTACCAGGTTTCACTTTAGGCTGATAAACATGTTTTAAAATAGACTGTGTACCCAATTCACAATTGGAAGTTACAAAAAAAAAAAAAAAATCATATTTCCCTTGAGGAAAAAATTGATTGTGGTGATGCTTGTTCAACTCTAAGTATACTAAAAACCACTGAATTAGGCACGTGAAATGAGTGAATTGTATGGTTTGTGAATTATAAAATGGGGCTTCAAAAAGCTTGTGGAAAACATTCCATTATTTTCTATTCCATTTTCCCATGAATTTTTTGAAGCCCCCCTAGTCCTGGTATGGCACTCTAGGATAAGCACTGGACCCCAGGGTCAGTGTGAACCATAAAGTTGGCGATTCAAATCCACCAACTGCTCCTCAGAAATCCTATACAGGTTCGCTATGAGTCAGAACCAACTCGACAGCACATAACAACAACAATACTATCTCAATAAAGTCAACTGATACAAATACATGGAGTCCTGGTGTGGTTCTGTAGGATAAGCTAGACTGTTAACCACACAATTGATGGTCAAATCTACCAGCGACTCCTTAGAACCCTATATTGTTATTGTGGTTAAGTACTGTGGAGTCGGTTCCAACTCATAGTGACCCTGCACAGGGTTTCCAAGGCTGTAAATCTTTACGGGAGCAGAAAGCCTCATCTTTCTCCTGCGGAACAGCTGGTAGTTGCAAACTGCCAACCATGAGGTTAGCAGCCCGATTTGTAACCACTACGCTACCAAAGCTCCTTTTAAACCCTATACAGGATCATTATAAGTCAGAATCAATTCAACTACACTTAATAACAACAACCTACACACACATATAGAGAAACATGCTAGGTTTTATAATGGAGAAGTGATACAAAATAGATAATCTATAGTCCCTACTTTATCAGATTTTGTAATCTAATCTATGCATCCATAAATAATCATAAAAACCAACATATAAGAAGAACCATAAAATAGAAAAATTCAGATGTTAAGAGATGAACAATCACTCCTAATAAAAATAATCAGGGAATGGTATGTGGAAGAGAAAACACTGCAACCGAGCCATGAAGAACAGCTAAAAATTGAGTAGATCGCTAGCAGGATAAAAAATTAGTAGACACAAAGGCACAATTGAGGCAAATTATGGTGCCTGTTCAGAGATCAGTAAAGATTTTAGTGTGGCTGGATTATAACATATATTGGAAATACAAGTATAGGCAATAAAACTGAGGCTATACCATAAAGAATTCTGAATATCAGCCATGGAAAAACCATCAATTACTGAAAGCCTGAAACTTGCTCTCCAGCCTACGTAGAGATGCTAAAGTAAATGGAAGAAATGAGGAGGGACAAGAGCTGAAGAGAAAATTTCAAAGATCAGCTCAAGAAGATAAAGCCAAATATTACAACAAAATAGGCAAGGATCTGGAATCAGAAAACCCAAAAGGAAGAACACACTCAGCATTTCTCAAGCTGGGGGAACTGAGAAAAAATTCAAACCTTGACTTTTGTTATTGAAAGATTCTCTGGGCAAATTATAGAATGACGCAGAAAGCATCAAGAGAAGATGGAAGGAATACACAGTCACTGTACCAAAAGGAAATGGTTAATGTTCAACCATTTCAAGAGGTAGCATATAATCAAGAGCCAATGATACTGAAGGAGGAAGTCCAAGGTGCATTAAAGGACTTGGCAAAGAACAAGGCACCAGGAATTGATGGAATAAAAATTGAAATCTTTCAAGAAAGTAAGGCAGCACAAGAGGTACTCACTCATCTCTGCCAAGAAATTTGGAAGACAGCTATCTGGCCGACTGATTGGAAGAGATCTGTATTTGTGCCCATTCCAAAGAGAGGTGACCCAAGGGAATGTGGAAATCATCGGACTAACTCTTTGATATCCCATGAGAGTAAAGTTTTACTAAAGGTAATACAGAAACGGCTGCAAGCATATATTGGCAAAGAACTTCCAGAGGTTCAAGCTGGATTCAAATGAGGCCGTGGAATGAGGGATATCATTGCTGATGTCCGATGGATCTTGGCTGAAAGCAGAGAATATCAGAAAGATGTTTACCTGTGCTTTACTGACCAAGTAAAGGCTTTCAACTGTGTGGATCATGACAAGCTATGGACAACATTGCGAATTATAAATATTCCAGAACACTTAATTGAGCTCATGAGGAATCTGTACATGGGCCAAGAGGCAGTTGTTTGAACAGAACACAGGAACAATTAATGGTTTAAAATTAAGAAAGGCGTGCGACAAGGTTGTATTCTTTCACCATACTTATTCAACCTGTATGCTGAGCAAATAATCTGAGAAGCTGGGTTCTATAAAGAAAAATGAGGCATCAGGATTGGAGGAAGACTCATTAACACCCTGTGATATGCAGATGATACAACCTTGCTTGCTGAAAGTGAAGAGGACTTAAAATATTTACTGATGAAGATCAAAGAGCACAGCCTTCTGTGTGGATTACATCTCAATGTAAAGAAAACAAAAATCCTCACCACTGGACCAATAAACATTTTTATCAACGGAGAAAAGATTGAAGTTGTCAAGGACTTCATTCTTCTTGGATCAACTATCAACATTCACGGAAGCAGCAGTCAAGAAATCAAACAACGTACTGCATTAGGCAAATCTGCTGCACAAGACCTTTTTAAAGTGTTGAAGAGCAAAGATGTCATCTTGAGGACTAATATGCGCCTGACCCAAGCCATGGTATTTTCAATAACCTCATATGCATGCAAAAGCTGGACAGTAAATAAGGAAGACCGTAGAATAATTGATGCTTTTGAGTTATGGTGTTGGAGGAGAATACTGAAAGTACTACGGGCTGTCAAAAGAACCAATAGATCCGTTTTGGAAGAAGTGCAGCCAGAGTGCTCCTTGGAGGCCAGGATGGCCAAACTTCGTCTCTCATACTTTGGACATATTGTCAGGAGGGACAAGTCGCTGGAGAAGGATATCATGTTTGGTAAGGTGGAGGGTCAGAGAAAAAGAGGAAGACCCCCAGTGAGATGGATTGGCCAAGTGGCAGCATCGATGGACTCAAGCGTGGCAACAATAGTGAGGTTGGCCCAGGATCGGGCAGCGTTTCATTCTGCTGTGCATAAGGTCACTACGAGTCGGTACCGACTCGATGGCACCTAACAACAACAACAACAACAACAACTGAAAGCCTGAACTAGGATGAGGGCAAAGAGAATGAAGATCAGGAAGCATTTCAGAGGAAGAGTGGATGGAATACCAACTGGTGGGGGTGGGATTGGATTTGAATAATCAGGGATCAAGATGATGCCAGTGTGTTAGAGTGCCTGAGAGAATGAATGAGAAAAACAAGAAAGGCAGAGGTGCAAGCCCCATTTGAGTTGAACGTGGCAGAGCAGGTGTTAGAAGGTAGAAATAAACAGATAACATAGACTTATGCCATGGTGGTGAATCACAAAAAAAAGGATGTGGACATTGAAGAAGGTGGCTCAAATGAGCTGACACACTTGGCTGAATTTCACCAGATGTGTAGGTGTTCCCCAAGCAGATAGGAAGCGGGTAGGACATTCCAGAAGGAGGGAGCAGTGAGCACAAGGGTATAGAGGCATAAAACCACAAGGTCAGCTTCCTGAACTGCAAATACCCCGTTCTGTGGCTGGAGCAGAGGAGGGAGGAGGGGAGACTGCAAGAGATGGGGCAGGAGAGCCAGCCCGTGGGCTGAACTGTGAAGAGCACTGTGTACTTAGCAGCTGACTTAGACTTTATCCCACAGTTAGGCGCTGGAAGGGCTTGAGGAAGAGTAGGCAGAAGGGTCTCCTTTGTGGTCTTGTGGAGAATGAATGACCTGAAAGATGGCAAGGCTTGAGACTGACAGGCCAGTTTGGAATTAATAGAGTAGTTTGTTTAAGAAATAAGAACTGGTAGGATACTGGCAATAGAGGAAGAGAGGAGTAGATTGACTTGCGACAGAATTCATAGAACTTGGCCAATTGAATATATGTGCAAGGAAAAAAAGTCCCTGTCAACTAACCAAAGGATGTGACCCAGCAAGAAGGGAAACTGCTGCAGCCGTGGAACAGTGACAGCGAACAGCATGAGAATTCAAGTAAAAGCAATAGACTAGACAGGAGACACCAGATGTAAGAAATGTTGATGGTCCAATTGGTTGTGGGCATAACAAAGAAGGGGGAGTTGTTGTTCTTGTTAAGTGTCATCAAGTCAGTTTAGACTCACAGGGACCCTGTACAGAAAGAATTTCTGAGGAGCAGCTGGTGGGTTTGAACCACTGACCTTGTGGTTGCCAGTCCAGTGATGACGCTACAGTTCCATACCAGGACTCCAAAGGGGAAGTTAAAGAAGGATAATTCCTAGATTTTTGGCTTGGAAAATGTTATGGATTGAATTGTGTCACCCAAAAAGACACGTTGAAGTTCTAACCCCAGTGGTGCAGACAGCCTGGTTTGTAAATAGTGTTTCTGATGATGTTATCAGTTAAATTCACATGAGGTCATAGTGGAGTAGAGTGGTCTTGATCCCATTTGAGAGGTGTCCTTTTAAGAAGAGAAGAGACACAAACACATATATAAAAAAGACAACCTTGTGAAGGCAGAGGCAGACATTGGAGTGATCACCAATTATCAATGGAAGCCAGGAGAGACGTGAGAACAGATTCTCCCTCAGAGCCCAGAGGAGAAACCAACATGGCTAACACCCTGGTTTCAGACTGCTTGCCTGCAGAACTGAGAGAAGACATTTCCATCCATATAGGCCACCCGGGTGTGCTGTTATGTTATGATAGCCCTAGGTAACTAATACAGGTAACCAAATGAATGATAGGCCCATTCGCTGGTAGTATGAGTCATGGCGGAAGAGGGGCATATAGGAGATGTGAGAAGGTTGGACCCAGGAAAAAAGTCTGGCGAGAAGCATCTAAGGGAGAGAAAATATGGACAGTAAACAACTAGAGGCTGAACCCAGGGAAAAGCCTGAAATGAAATGGATGAAGATGAGAGAGGAACAAGTTGTTGTTGTTGTGTGCCGTCGAGTCGTTTCCGACCCATAGCGACCCAGTACAGGGTTTCCGAGGCTGTAAATCTTTACGGGAAAAGAACGCCTCATCTTTCTCTTCTCCTCTTGATCCTCTAAAGAAGTGAAACAGCCAAGGAAGTGGGAACTTCCCAGGGAAAAGCTAATCAGTAGTGTTAAATACACAGAAATCAAGGCAAGGAGCTGAAAAGAGGGTGAGCGGAGAAAATGAATTGATTGGAGACTGGAAGGCAGGGGCTGGATAGTAAGGGGTTAAAAGAGTGACTGGAAGAAGAGGAAGTGAAGGCTACTGTTCTGTTGAAAAGTCTAGTGTGATAAAAGGAAAGAGAAAGGAAAACAACAGCATTAACAATAATAGCAGCTGGCATTTACTGAACATTTACTATGTGCCCGGCACTATTCTAAATACTTTTCAGGCATTGCCTTGTTTAATCCTTTCTACATTCAATTAAGTAGGTCTATTCCTGAGTGGTGCAAGTAATTGTTTAAGTGCTCCTCTAGGAACTCAACGGTTGACAGTTTGAATCCGTGTAGAGGTGTCTCTGGAGAGAAGCCTAGAGATCTACTTTAACAGTCTTTAAAAACCCTACTCTGAAACATATGGAGCTGTTACGAGTTGGAATGGATTCAATGGTAATTATCTCCTTTTTTAAAACTGTCCATCGCTATTTTAAGGAGCTCAAGTAGCATAGTGGTTACCAGTCAGGTTGTTAACCTCAAGGTCAGCTGTTCGAAACTACCAGACGTTCCGCTGGTGAAAGATGAGGCTTTCTGCTCCTGTAAAGACTTACAGCCTGGCAACTCTGTGCAGGGTCACTATGAGTCAAAACTGACTCCATGGCCCATAACCACCACCACCATCTCTATTTTACAGTGGATAAAATGAAGTACAGAGGTTAAGTACAGCACACAATAAGTGGTGGAGCTGAGATACAAACCAGGTGGTCTGGCCCCAGGGCTCACTGTTGTACTGTGTCATTGTTATCACTGCTGTTAGCCAATTGAGAATTAAATCATTTACTAATAAAATATGACTATTTGATTGTCTTGACCAATCTCAATAAAGCAGTCTTGATCAGTTTCTGCAGAAAGGCCACTATTGTCCCTACAGTTGTTCAACAAGGGCTTAATTGCTAAGATAACTGAATGCACATTTTTAAGTATTGTTAATTTGGTTTATAATCACTCCACCCTTTACACAAACAGAAGGCAAACACCTCTGTCTGTTCTCCAAGTATGATTTTCCATGTGTGTAGAATAAATTCTGAAGCTGTAGCTGAATACTTTAAAACGTAGATCCAGAGGAGAGGATAGAGATACATGAAGAAGAATATAACTTTGGAAGAAAGGGGTGTGTGTTTGTGTGTGTGACAGTGGAGAAAGGCAGAGAGGTTGACTTTGCGAAAAATGAGGGATACTTCATATTCTAAGATGGGAGAAATGAATAAAAGAAACATACTAGGAAATATTAGTGGGCAAAAAGGCAAGTTGTGAGAGTTGATATCTGATGACCTTGGGCAAGGTAAAGCAGGCGGGCAGGGAGCAGTGCAGGGCTGACGCTGAGACGGAGAAGGCATTGGTAGAGAGATTCAGCACCGTTTTACCTTCCTTCAAGTGCCAAGGAGCCACGGAAGAGAGAAAACATTTGGAGGGATTGCTCACAGTTGGAAATGCAAAGGAACTAAGCTGATCAAGGAGTAATAATAGTATCCAGTGGAAGGCCTCATTGAAAAACAGCTGACCACATCCAAACAAGGACCCAGGAGGCTGCCACTGAGAGCTGGAAAACCGCCCCCTACTGCCCTGGAGCTGATTCCAACTCATAGTGACCCTGTGTAAAGATGAGAACAAAATGCAGGCTCAGGGCTGGGAGACTGAGGCAATGTGGGAGGGAGGAAGAAGGATGAGACCTCTGAGGAAAAAGAGATCCAAAGCATCCTGGGAAATGGAGCAGAAATCCTAATCACTGGGGTGAGGAAATGGAGAAAACAATGAAGCGAGGACAGGAGATGGGTCCTGGGCCTGGATGGTGCTGTCACTGAAAATGAGGAAGGGACAGGGTTACGAGGGAAAATGTATAGCTGTTGCTTAGACCATTGTGAAGGTCAGATTATGGCCAGAGTACAAGTGGAAGTCCAGGCACACTTCAGAGAGTCACAGACCACAGGGAGGATGAATGACCCATGGCATGGAAGGGACACACTCATGACAAACTAGTCTTCTTTAGGAAGGATTTTTGAGGGAAGTTTCTCTCTAAGGATGAATTGTGTTTTTGGCAAGGTCCAAAGGCAGGTGGAAGTGTTGTGTAAAAGGTTGAGAATTAGAATTTCTGATGAGAATTAGAATTAGACTTTCTTTGGAAGAAGCTTACTAGATGAGAAATCTTTTGAAGAGTAGGGATTTATCTTGGGTAACGATTTCTGTGTCCCAGCACTAGCCCAGGGGCTGGTATACTGCAGGTTCTTAATAAAGTTGTTTTGAAAAGTATGCCGAGGTAGAATAGGTTGGGAGGTGGTGTGAGAAGAAACTGGAAAGGTTGGGGCATACAGGAAGTAGCTGGAGGAAGGGGTTTGCCTAGAGGCAGCAAGTATAGTTGAAGCTGGCAAGCAGGTTGTGAGATGTGATTTGGGATTTCAAAACTCTCTTAGTAATGCAACCAATTAAACGCTCTCTCTCTCCCAAGGAGTAGAGTCATAGGGACGGGCTACCTCGAATACTTTAATACAACCTCTGTTATTGTAAATACATTATCACCTCAGTTATCCTAATGTGAAAGGATGTATTACTTCCAATGACTGAGGGGTTTCCCCTCTAAATGGTCACCACTTTGGATACAAATTATTTCTAAAATGTATTATGCACTGTCTCCCCTGCTCCTTTTCTAAACATCAGAAAGTTACTACATGAACAATGATATTGTCATGGATTTCAAGTGTTATACTAGATTGTCATAGAATAATAACTTTTTATGAACAATACTTACACTGGGCTATAAGATAGCCATGTCTTCAAGAAACTGTTCATCCTTGAGGTTAGCTGTTTGCTAACACACCATGTTGTTGTTAAGTGCCACTGAGTAGTTTTCAACTCATACGACCCTGTGTAGGGTTTCCAAGGAGCAATTGGTGGGTTTGAACCGCTACAGTCCAGGGCTTATTCTACAGCACCACACCAAGACTCCTACTTAACACACCATATAGCTCCCCTGTAATTTCTAATTTGCATTTTTGTCTCTGCTTTTTTCATTCTTTCTCCTCCCTTACTATCTAGCTGTCCTCTGTCACTTCTTTCTAAACTAGGCATGCCTGCTAAAAGCAATTTCCGTTTCCCATTTGAATTAATCACTACTCTGGTAGTGTAGTGTTACAAATTGGGCTGTGAACCGCAAGGTCTACAGTTCGAAACTACCAGCTGTTCCATGGGAGAAAGATGAGGCTTTCTATTCCCATAAAGATTTACAGCCTCAGAAACTCTATACAGGGTCGCTATGAATCGGAACCAACTCCAAGGCACATAACAACAACAATTGACAGTGGTTGTGGAGTTGTAGGATCAGCACTGGATGGTGAACCACAAGGTCAGCAGTCTAAACCCACCAGCTGCTCCTTGGAAATCCTGTACCGGGTGAGTCAGAGGTTAGAAAAATATCTAAAAGAAGTCTGAGGACTGGTATCTCCTTTTGTTGCCCAAGAAACCTCTTTGGATTATTTCCTGAATCTCAGTTGAGTTTTTGATTGATGAGTTGTTCTCTTTGTGCTAAACTACAAAAGTTGTTTCAAAGACATAAATATTTAGAATAATAGGGGGGGTTGTTTAATACTTCTGTGTTAGTTTTTCCTCCATCTCTGCAAGTTTATTGTTTAATATTGTTGTTGTTAAATGCCATTGATATTAGTTTTGACTCACAGAGATCATGTATAATAGGGTTTCCAAGGAGCAGCTGGTGGGTTTGAACCACGGATCTTGAGGTTAGCAATCCAGTGCTTATACTACAGTACCACAAAATTGTATAACTTTAGGGGATGTTGAAAGGTTCTGTATCCCTCCTCCTGCCTTCAGACAAGACTACAGAAATCTAAAAAAATCATACTCATCAGAGATTTTTTTGTCTAAAACACTGTACTAATAATTCACTATCTGTTTGTTTTACAAATGAGACTCCTTATTCATACCACGTACACCAGGGTACAAATACGTAATACTTTTTTATTTAGTATTATGTTTGTGTATCTTTATGTGTTCAGTTGAGAAACACACAGACTTAGAGTTAAATGTCTGAAGCTTCACTTAACTGGACACTCAAATGGTACTCAAGTACAGGGACCGCTACCAGCGTTCTCAAATTCCCAATGGCTCTACCTACACTGTCTGACCACCAATTTCCTGTGAACCCAGGTCAAGGTATCAAACCAGAGTTTTCAACTCCCAACAGTGCTGAAGAAGTTGCAGTAGCTCACATGAGCAGCTTACTTCAGGGTAAAACTCTGACCATTTGGAATGGCTGAAAATAACATCTTACTGGACTGAAAATTTTCTCTCCACAAGAAAGTCCTATTTACTGTCTGTGCGTCATTTCACATTGAAAATCAGAGAACTGGGATGATTTAACCCACAGGCCCTGACTCACTGCACCTGAGTACCAAGGCAATGGATTTAGCAATCTGGGGCACTTTATAATATGCATACTTCAGGATGCAATAGGAACTGATGGGTTATGTGTTCCTAAAATAAGGTATTTTAAAGCATATTTAATGCTATCTATGTTATACAGCTATAACACTGTTATAGATTGAATTGTATCCCCCCGAAATATGTGTTGTAAATTGTAATCCAATTTGGGGCTAAGACTGCCTTTGTTATGTTAAAGAGACCATATCAGTGTAGGGTGTGTCTTAAAGGAATCACTTTTGAAATCTAAAAGACCAGATTAGGCAAAGAAGAAGACACACACAGGGAAGGTCAACACTATATGAACACTGTATGAACCTAAGAACTTCAAGGATTGGCAGTTAATAGAAGCTGAAACAAAGATTTCTCCACAGAGAGAATTTTCCCCTAATTAGAGCTAGAAGCCTCCTAAACTGTGAAAAAATAAATTTTTGGTTAAAGCCACCCATTTGTGGTATTTCTATAATAGCAGCTCCAAGAAACAAAAACACTAAAACTAAAACTAAAGCCTTCATATTGCTAAAGCAAGTTGGCATTCATTCATTTATTCTGCCAACAACTGATGAACAAAGATGTTCTGGACTCTATACCACAGTGAGTCAACAACTGATGAACAAAGATGATGTTCTGGACTTTAAACCACATTGAACAAAGAAGAAAAGATTCCTGTCCTAGTGGATCTTATAGGCTAGTGATGGTCACATGTTCAGAACAATAAAAGTCATGTTGTTGTTGCTGTGTGCTGTCGAGTTGGTTCCAACTCATAGAGGCCCTGCATAGAGTTTCTGAGGAGTGGCTGGTGAGCTTGAACTGCCAACATTGCAGTTCAAATTGATTTTGCAGTCCCACGCATTAACCCCCAGCGCGACACCAGGACTCCAATAAATGTTATAACACTTTAAAAGTTGCAGTACCAGTTGTCTCCTCAGTTGAATCTTTTTTTTTAAATAAACTGGTGTACGCCTCACAGCCCGAAGTCTATCTGCAGGAACCATTCTATAAACTAGAATGATTTTATCTTTCTCCTTTTTCATTATCTCTATTTTCTACAATATATATAATAATTTTAGGAGCTCTGGTAGCATAGTGGTTATGAGTCAGGAAGCTAACCTCAAGGTCAGCAGTTGGAAACTTTCCTCAGGAGAAAGATGAGACTTTCTGCTCCCATAAAGAATTACAGCCTCAGAAACCCTGTACAGGGTTACTATGAGTCGGAACTGACTCCACAGTACATAACCACCAACCACTACCATATAATAATTTTGTTATGAAAAAAATCAGTGACCATCTTTAATGTTATAACTATCTTTATCAGAGTCAAAGATATTTGAAACAATTATCTAGCGAACATGATAAACACACAGACAATATGGTGGTGGTGGTGGTGGTGGTGGTGGTGGTAATGTGCCGTGGAGTCAGTTCCGATTCACAGCGACCCAGTATAGGGTTTCCGAGGCTGGATATCTTTACAGGAGGAGAAAGCCTCATCTTTCTCCTGCAGAATGCTGTTAGTTTCGAACTGCTGACCTTCGGGTTAGCAGCCTGACTCACAACCACTAGACTACCAGAGCTCCTCACAGACAATATAAGCAATTCAAATTTTGAAAACATGTGGTTCTCTCCACAGCAAATTCACCATTTCCCCCATGACTTATCTTTATACTATCATTGTATCTGCTCTTTTCTTCATGTTTCCTGTGGGTCACTATGGGTCAGAACCGACTCAACAGCACTTTACAATAACAACAACCTGATATATCTCATATATCATGTCATATTTTATTCCTAAATTGAAATCAGAGTTTCAGCTAAAAGAAAAATTTTTTTCTTCAGTTTCTCAGAAACTGAACTACATGAAGCAAAATGAACATTACAAATATACAAGGGGCCTTCAAAAAGTCTGCGGAAAATGTGATCAAAAGATAACGGAATTTTTCCACAAATATTTTGAAATACCCTTGGACTTGGAAGTGGCCAATTACAGTGGGAAGAACATCAACTGAGAGTGAGGCACACCTGGGTTCCAGTCTTGGTGGTGTCACTTATCAGCTGTGACGCTAATGTTGTTGTTGTTGTTGTTATGTGCCGTGGAGTCGGTTCCGACTCATAGCGACCCCGTACAGGGTTTCTGAGGCTGTACATCTTCACGGGAGCAGAAAGCCTCATCTTTCTCCTGCGGAACAGCTGGTAGTTTTGAACTGCTGACCTTGTGGTTCACAGCCCGATTCATAACCACTAAGGTAGCAGAGCTCCTTTGTGGCATTAATACCAGGTAGCTAACACCTATGAACTTGAGTTATTTCACCTATGAAGAGACGCTGCACTGTGGTGAGGAGTAAAAGAAGTTATACATCAGATATTCACAAAAGAAGTCTCACCCACAGTTGGCACTCAGTAAATTTTAGCTCTTATTGTACATCTTATAAAATTGCTGTTGTTGTTGCTAAGTGTCATCGAGTTGGTTCCAGCTCATAGCAACTCTGTATAGGGTTTCTGAGGAGCAACTGGTGAACTTGAACCACTGACCTTGCAGTTCAAACTGATTTATAAATAGATGCTTAATGTTTGCCTTTTAAGTCAAACACATATACAAGGAGGTCTTAAAAAGTTCATGGAAAAATGGAATTGGAAAGTAATTGAATTTTTCCACAAACTTTTTACAGCTCTATCATATTTTAACCCAAGAAAAGTAGTAAAAATATATCAAAAATCCCATGTAATCCTGAAAAACAAGCAAACACAATAAACAAAATAGTGCCAAATCAAGGTTGTTATTACTTAACATGAACATGGTAATTATTAATTTATGAGTATGTTTAAACAGGTGGATATAGACACATTTGTGTATGCTACACTCGTCCAGTAGTTTTCATATTGTGGTGGCTTGTGTGTTGCTGGGAGCTATGCCACGGGTATTTTAAATACTGGCAGGGTCACCCATGGTGGACAGGTTTCAGTGGAGTTTCTAGACTAAGGCAGACTATGAAAAAGGAGAGGTGGACCACTTCTGAATGAATGGGGAGACAATGAAAATCTTATGACAAACAGCAGATAGAGTGCTGTTTGTCCGATAGAGTGCCAGAAAATGAGCCCTTCAGGTTGGAAGACACTCAAAATACAACCAGGGAAGAACCGCCTCCTCAAAGTAGAGTTTACCTTCATAATGTAGATGGAGCAAAGTTTGAGGGACCTTCATTGCTGATGGGACAAAATTCAAGATGAGAAGAAACAGCTGCAAACATCCATTAATAATCATAACATGGAATGTATGCTTACTAATCTAGGAAAACTGGAAGCCATCAAAAGCAAAAAGGAACACCAAAAGGTCTATATCCAGGGCACTGGTGTTCTTGCTAAGTGTCCTCAAGTCTGTTCTGACTCATAGCAACCCTGTATAGGGCTTACGAAGAGTGGCTGGTGGATTTGAACCGCCAGCTTTGTGGTTATCAGTCCAGTGCTTATCCTACAGCCTCACACAGTACTCCATCTTAGGCAATCCTGAGCAGAAATGTCCATTTTGAATCATACAAACATATGGCTTACTATGCCAGGAATGACAAACTGAAAAGGAATGCTATCGTGTTCGTTGTTAAAAAGAGCATTTCAAGATCTATCTTGAAGTACAATGCTGTCTGTAATAGGATAATACTCATATGCCTACAAGGAAGACCAGTTAATATGGTTATAATTCAAATTGACATACCAACCACCAACGCCAACGATGAAGAGTCTGAAGTCTGAAATTAAATAATCAAGATGCATTGAAAATTACTGGTGATTGGAGTACAAAAGTTGGAAATATTTTATTAGCAGTTGGAAAATATGGCCTTGGTGACAGAAACAATGCTGGAGATCACATGGTAGAATTTTGCAAGACCAATGACTTATTTATGGCAAATACCTTTTATAACAACATAAAAAGCAACTGACTATACCAATGGACCTCACCAGATGGAACACACAGGAATCAAATCGATTGCATCTGTGGAAAGAGACAATGAAGAAACTCAATATCACCATCCTAAACTAGGTGAGGAGCCAACAGTGGAAAAGCCCATCGATTGTTCCTATGCAAGTTCAGGCTAACGCTGAAGAAAATTAAAACAAGTCCATAGGAGCCAAACTATGACCTTCAGAATATCACACCTGAATTTAGAGAACATTTCAAGAACAGATTTGATGCATTACATACTAATGACAAAGGATCAGAGGAGTTGTGGGATGACATTGAGAACATCATATGTGAAGAAAGCAAAAGATCATTAAAAAGACAGGAAAGAATAAAAAGACCAAAATGGATGTCAGAAGAGACTCTGAAACTTGCTCTTGAATGTAGAGAAACTATAGTGACTGGGAGACATGGTGCAGTAAAAGAACTGAACAGAACATTTCAAAGGGCAGCTCGAGAAGACAAAGTAAAGTCTCATAATGAAATGTGCAAAGACCTAGAGTTAGAAAATTAAAAGGGAAGAAAATGCGCAGCATTTCTCAAGCTGAAAGAACTGGAGAAAAAAAGTCAAGCCTCCAGTTGCAATATTGACAGATTCTATGGTATGGTGCTGTGGGTTAATGCACTAGACTGCAGAGACGGTTTGAACTGAAAGGTTGGTGGTTCAAGCTCACCAGCTGCTCCTCTGAAACCTTATATAGGGTCGCTATGGGTTGAAACCAACCTAACAGCACTTAACCACCACCACCACAACAACATGGGCAAAATAAACACGGTGGCTCCGTAAGATCAGCACTGGACTGCAAACTACAAGGTACATGGTTCAAGCCTGTCAATCACTCCTCAGGAGAAAGATGAGGTTTTCTGCTCCCACAAAGATTAAAAAAAAAAAAAAAAAAAAGCCTTGGAAACCCTATACAAGGTAGCTGTGAGTCAAAACTGACTTTAAGGCAATTAACAACAACAACTTGGGCAAAATACTAAATGATGCAGGCAGGAAACATCAAAAGATGATGGAAGAAATATTGTCATTGTACCAAAAAGAACTGGTTGGTGTTCAAATATTTCAAAAGAAATGGTTACGAATCAGGCTGCTAATCTCACAGCCAGCAGTTCGAAACCACCAGCTGTTCCACAGGAGAAAGATGAGGCTTTCTGCTCCCATAAAGATTTACAGCCTCAGAAACCCTGTACACTGACATTCGCTGTGGGTTAACGCATCAGACTGCAAAGCCTTTGAACTGCAAGGTCGGAGTTTCAAGCTCACCAGCTGCTCCTTGGAAACCCTATACAGGGTCGCTATGGGTCAGAATCGACTCGACAGCACTTGACAACAACAACACACCCTGTACAGGGTTGCTATGAGTCAGAACCGACTCCACAGCACATAAACACCATATGATTACAATGGTACTGACAGAGGTACAAACTGCACTGGAAGTGAAAATTAAGGCTCCAGGAATTGATAGAATACAAATTGAAATCATTTGACCAAATTGAAGCACCCCACAGTCTATGTCAAGAAATTTGGAAGACAGCTACTTGGCCAACTGACTGGAAGATTTGTGTTCATTCCAAAGGAAGCTAACCAAATGGAATGCAAAAATCATCAAACAATATCATGAACATCACAGGCAGTAAACTTTTGCTGAAGATTACTCAACAACAGTTGTATCAGTACATTGAAAGGGAGCTGGTAGAAAGTCAAGCCCGATTCAGAAGAGGACATGGAACAAGGGACATCATTGCTGATGTCAGATGGATGTTGGCTGAAAGCAGAGAACACCAGAAAGATGTTTACTTGTTTTTTATTGACTATGTAAAGGCATTCAACTGTGTGAATCATAACAAACTCGGGATAACATTGCGAAGGATGGGAATTCCAGAATACTTAATTGTGCTCATGAAGAACCTATCCATAGATCACGAGTCAGTCATTTGAATGGAACAAGGGGATACTGAATGGTTTAAAGTCAGAAAAGTTGTGAGTCTTTTCATCACATTTATTCAAGCTCTGTGTTGAGCAAATAATTTGAGAAGTTGGATTATAATGAAGAAAAGCATGGCATCAGGATTAGAGGAAAACTCATCAACAACTTACAATATGCAGATGACACAACCTCGCTTGTTGGAAACATAAAGGACTTGAAGTACTTATTGATTAATATCAAAAGTACAGCCTTCAGTACAGATTGCACCTTAGTGTAAAGACAATAAACATTTTCACAACTGGATAAATAACATGATAAATAGAAAAAAATTTGAAGTTGTCAAAGATATCATTTGACTTGGATCCACAACCAACACTCAAGGAAGCAGTCAAACTCCAAAAGGCCTCTTTGAAGTGTTAACGAGCAAAGATATGACTGAGGACAAAGGTGTAACTGACCCAAGCCAAGGTATTTTCAATTGCCTCATATGCATGAGAAAGCTGGAAAATCAATTAGGAAGACCCTAGAAGAATTGATGCATTTGGTGTTAGTGAAGGATAGCGAAAGAATCATGGACAGCCAGAAGAACGAACAAATCTGTTTTGGAAGAAATAGGAACAGATTGCTTCTTGGAAATGACAATGTCGAAACCGTCTCTCATACTTTGGACATGTTGTCAGGATGAAACATTCTCTGGAGGACACCTTACTTGGTAGAAGGCCAGCGAGAAATAGGAGGCGATTCAATCAATGAGATGGGTTGACACAGTGGTGGCAACAACTGGCTGAAACATGAAAACAATTATGAAGATGGTGCAGGTTTCATTCTATTGTACGCAGGGTTGGTATGAAACAGAACAAACTTGATGGAATCTAACACCAACAACATATTGAGTATATAGAGTCCTGGTGTAGCGCTGTAGGACAAGCACTGGCCTGCTAACCTCAAGGTTGGCAGTTAAAACCCTCCAGCTGCTCAAAAATAGTGACAGGGTCCCTATGAGCCAGAACTGACTCGATGGTACTTAACAAAGTTGCTCATTCTCTTTTTTAATGTTATTAAAATTATGTTGTGGTGACAACAGACAAGATAAAATAGTTATAACCAAAATATTGAATGTGACAGTTAATTTTACGTGTCCATTTGCTTAGACTATGGGGTCTAGTTGTTTGATCAAACACTAAACTAAGAAGTTGCTATGAAGGTATTTTGTAAATGAGGCAACATTTATAATCAATCTACTTTAAGTAAAGAAGATTACCTTTGATAATGTGGGTAGGTTTTATTCAATCAGTTGGAAGCTTTAAAACAAAAAAACGGAGCCTTCAGAGAGGAATTCTGCCTTGAAACTGTAACATAGATACCCTGCCTTAATTTTCAGCCTGCTTCTTGGTTCATGAGTTTTAGAGTTCACAGCTCCAATAATTAGATGAGCCAATTATTTAAAATCAATCTTTCTTTCTATATATAAATATATATGTATATTGGTTCTTATATATAATCTTATTGGTTTTCTTTCTCTGGAGAACTCTGACTAATACACTGAGGTACAAGTTTAAAATGGTATAGAGCTGTATGATGTGATTCTGTAACACTATAATTGGTCATTGGTTCATTACTGCAAATGAATTTGGGACAAGTGCTGATGTTAAAATGCCTGGTTATTCCAAAACAGAACCCAGGGCACACCTGAGGCTAACCTAATACCGAGAATAAGTCATTTGTACAAGTTATTTGTACAAGTCATACAACTGGTAAGTGGTGGAATCCGGACTGAATCTAAGTCTTTCTGAGTTCAGAGACTATATGTCTTTAACTGCATTATGCAGAATGTCAGAAAAATCTAAATCTAGATCACATTATAATACAAGTCTTCAGTTACACGTAGAAACAAACTTGCAGTTTGGGAAAAGATAAGGAGGGTGTGCAGAACATTGCTTCCAGATATTAAGCATGCAACACAGCTAGAATAGTTGAAACCACTGTACATGTATTATATACTATGGTATACTACAGACACAATGATAGATGGATTAGTGGAATCAAACAGAAAACACGCAATATTTGGTATATAATAAAGATGGAATTTCAAATTGTTGAGAAGGAAGGAGAGACTTGCAAACTAGTTAGAACAATTTGAGAAACAAAATAATTCATACCAAATGACAACTTCACACCATGTTTATAACAAACATATTCCAAATAAACTAGAGAATAAATTGTAAAATATGAAATGATAAAAGGACTAGAAGAAAAATAAGTAAATATTTACTTGATTTAAAATGTTCCTAAACTTTGACTCAGTAAGTTCTACTTTTTGGCTCCTAAGGAAACAATTTTACATGTGGAAAAAGTGATTATTTAGCACATCCATAGTAGCATTACTATGTTGTTGTTATAAAATGCTGTGGAGTTGGTTCCAACTCATAGTAACCCTGTATAGGGTTTCCAAGGAGCAACTAGTAGGTTTGAACAGCCAACCTTGTGATTAGCAGGCCAATGCTTATCCTATGGCACCACACCAGGACTCCGCATTACTATAACACATACAAATTGTTGTTAAGCACCATCATGTTGGTTCTGACTCATAGCGACCTTCTATAGGGCTTCCGAGGAGCTGCTGGTGAGTTTGAACCACCAACCTTGCAGTTCATCTTGTTGTTCAAATTGACCTTACAGTTAAGTGCATTATCCCGCAGCGTCACACCAGGAATAAATAGATAATGTTGTTGTTAAGTGCAATCAGGTTCAACTCATAGCAACCCTATATAAGGTTTCCAACGGATGGCTGGTGAGTTTGAACCCCTGACCTTACAGTTCAAACTAACCTTGAAGTCCAGTGTTTATCCTACAGAATCATACCAGGACTCCTGATGTGGTGCTGTAGGATAAGTATTGGACTACTAATCACAAGGTTGGTAGTTCAAACCTACCAGCCATACCTTGGAACCCATGGATA
Source organism: Chrysochloris asiatica (assembly GCF_000296735.1). Taxonomy (NCBI): domain Eukaryota; kingdom Metazoa; phylum Chordata; class Mammalia; order Afrosoricida; family Chrysochloridae; genus Chrysochloris; species Chrysochloris asiatica. The sequence goes on from NW_006408578.1 coordinate 13,726,015, forward strand.
GGATCACTCAACAACTCACAACATATATATATATATATATTTTTGTTGTTGTTGTTGTTGTTGTTGTTGATGTTGTTGTTGTTAAGTGCCGTCGAGTTGGTTCTGACCTATAGAGACCCTGAACAGGGTTTTCGAGGCTGTAAATCTTTATGGGAGCAGAAAGCCTCCTCTTTCTCCCGCAGAGCAGCTGGTA
>NW_006408578.1:13726777-13759648 GCF_000296735.1 Chrysochloris asiatica
TTAGCATCCCAATAAACTCACACTTGCCAAAATTAAAGTGCTTCTGTCCCTGCCCATGTGCTTGGGAGAAGGATCTTCCTTAAGAGACTGTAACCCATTCTAAGCTGCTACAACCTCATTTCTCCAGAATAGAGCCAAGAACAAATCCTGATCTCATATCTCTTATTTGCTGTTACCAAAAGAGTCTCATAGCTTAGCTAGAGCAGACCAGGTCACATCCTTAAATCTCTAGGCTCCAGACAACAATAAAAGTTAAAAATCCCTCCTCTGACTTCTCATTCCATCCCACATGAGCACATTGGGAGGGCCCAGCAGTGTTTAAGTGTGATGGAGCACATAACACCAACCACAAAACACCAACGTTAAAGAGGCCATGATTATGTGAATGCTGAATGCCCAATCCCACTCAGTGACTATTCTACTTGAAGATACAGAAAGTTACCAGTACATCCACAGCCCACACACCTGTGGTTGGGTAAACAGGACTTATGCTCAGCTGCAGTCAGTTCTAGATGACTAGGAGTGCTTGGGTAGCACAAACAGTTAATTAAGCACTTGACTACTAGCACAAAGTTTGGTAGCTCCAACCCACCCAGAAGTGCCTCAGCAGGCCTAATAATTTTGTTGCAAACTGTCGGAGCCTTGGAAACTCTACAGAGCAGTTCTACTCTGCACACAGAGTCCTGGTATGACCCTGCAGATTAATGCACTGGACTGCAAAGTTGGTTTGAACCACAAGGTTGGTGGTTCAAGCTCACCAGCGGCTCCCCGGAAACCCTATACAGGGTTGCTATGGGTTGGAACCGACTCAACAGGACTTAACAACAACTCTGCACACATGGTGTCCCCACGAGTCAGAATAGACTCGACAGCAACTAACAATAGCAACTTCTGACAATTGTGGTCAGACTTTCTTCTCAGGCATCTCATGAAATGAATCAAAGAACATGGCACAACACAGGAAACAGAATGCAAGAATCATAAAACGGTGGATAGCAATTTCCTTATCACCACCTCCTCAGTTTAGAAGTTTTAACAAAAGTAATTTATAAAGGGCGAAGTTCTCAGCTCCTGGGGATTGGTTCACAGGGTGCCACAGAGAACTCTTGAGGGGTTTGGGCGGGGAGTTACAAAGTATGACAAAGCTTTGTCATAAATTGGAGATCTAGCCTGAGTACTTGCTCCAATCTGAGTTTCACTGTCAGGGATTATTTTGAGGACTTCATTTACCAATAGTCTATTTGTAACTAGCCTAAATAAGTCACCTGCCCCTAAAAAAGGGTCCTGAAGCACTACTCAATTCTCCCAGCATTGTTTGCTTACAAGCACCCTTTCTTTTTAAAACCTGGGCCAATAGCACTCGGAAACTGCTTCTCCTCTTCTAAAGACTCTTTGACCATATACTGGGGTTTTCAGCTCCAGAGCTCCGCAGAAAAAGAGCAACCTACTGCCCTTGTTCAAAGGAACGCTTCGGATAAGAAGCTAGACAGACTTTATTATTCAGTACCCATGGGGATTTGCAAGAGAATAGCTCAGACACAATCTGTTACTACCCTGCTCTCAAGGAGGAGGCCAATTATTTCTCTTAAGCAGGAGTGTGGAATAGAACAGAGCCTTGGTACCACACTAGTTAAAGCACTCAGCTGCTAATCAAAAGGCTGGCAGTTCAAACCCACCAGCTGCTCCATGGGACTAAGAAGTGGCCGGTCAGCTTTTGTAAAGATTTACAGTCTATGGGGCAGTTCTGCTCCGTCCTGTATGGTCGTTATGAGTTGTAGTTGATTTGACAGCGCAGGTTTTTTTGTTTTGTTTTGTTCTGGCAGAATATAAAAGCTTATATGGTAGCCCTATTCTGGGCAAAGGGAGGAAAAATAAAAGGCGACAAAATTCAAGTGCTTTTGCTTAGTTTTTCTTAAATTAGGGGGGCAAGGAAGGTGGGGCAAAAAGGCTTGCCAACATTTTAATACATAACAAAAGGATTATCAGCTACATTCATTTTCTGACGGAACAATCTTTTTCTAAATGAGTCCTGTGTACAGCACTTAATTTCAATCAGTCATTTTGATGAATCGTGAATGGGATGTTGAAGAAAATAAAACAAAACACACAATATCTTTCTTTTGAAGCAGGATAGTTGTGTTAGATGTGGCCATCACTGAGATCACTAAGTGGAGTGAGAAGAATCGAAGCTACAGCTCATTCAGGAAGAGCACACAGAAAGTGAAAGATTATTGCTTCAAATTCACAAACCAGCATGCAGCAGAAGAGAACCAGGTTCTGAGGCGGAGCCTGTGCAGAGCTGGCCTGAGCCAGCCTCACGAGATGCACCTGGGTTGTACAGCAGGTTGGGAACTGGAATTGAGTTGTTAAGAGTGATGTTGGTAATAGTCCTGAATCATAGAGCCAAAAAACTACACATTTTCAAAAAGGAGATAGAGTTTGAGAGGGAGGTGCTAGCAATTAAGAGCTGCTCTTCAGGGGCTACCTCTAAGGAGAAGTCCTAGAGAGAAGGGTTCAAATCCATGTGTCAGTCTGCTAAGGCTCTCAGAGTCCAAGAGTCTCCTTTTATAGATGAGGACACTGGGATTCACAGAGTTGGCGTGATGCAGTGAAGTGTGGAATATAATGGGAGCCCGAGTTAAGCGACTGTTCAAACCTACTTAACGTGGCAAAGCTGGGACTTGAACTCGGGCCTTCTGACTACCAAAGTTTAGGAGCCTACCCACAACCTGCAATCTGAAGGCTGTATGTTGGGTGCTTGCATCTCAGTGCCAGTTCTGCCATAAGGAAGCAGGTATGGTTAGAGCTGCCATAAGCTCTCCAGCTCAGGCTTCCATGATGGCCTATGCAGTAGTAAAGGAAATGAAGGAAACCCTTCAGTGTTAGAACACAAGGCTGTCAAACACTGTAAGCAGTCTCCTCAGCTTGCCTTTTATCTGCCTCTAGCCTTTTTCTCTAGGAGCTCACAACATACTTCAAGACTTCTGAACTGCTGCTTTGATTTGCCTTGGCCTTTCACCATGAGGAATGGTCTCTTGCCACTTTATGAATGCTAACTGTAGGAGTCTCTGTGGGCTGTGAAGGGTTAATAGGAATTTCAATGCCGACCCAAAGGCTGGAGTTTCAAGTCCACCCAGAGGCACATCAGAGGAAAGGCCTGGTGTCCTACTTCTATTCTGACACATGTCAGTGACTGATAAAAGCGGGTTTTGGAGCAACAAAAACTGCACTGTAGACAAATTTGGGTTATGAAGTTGGATAAAAACAAAAGAAAGAATGGTTGAACCCTGACTTAGTTTTGAGCCAAGTGTTTTGCCTACATTATCTTACTTAATCCTTGCAACGAACGACCCTTCAAGACAAGTACTATGATCCCTATTTTATAGAAGAGAGGTTTAAAGAGGTTAAGTAAATTGCCCATGCTCATAGTAAGCCCTGCCTCATTCCAAAGTCCTTGAGCTTTTCCACCACTGTTGTGGGCTGTAAAGTGACCTCAGTACTGTTTACCGGAGTCCAGAAATCACACCAATGATGGAACCCTCACCCAGGCCTGGCTTCTACTGAAAAATTATGATTCTGATTCCGTTAAGAGGGGCTGTGGTTAAAACAAACAAGTCTAACTTGCTTTGTCTTGTGGTCAGAGGCCTTTTTCAGACAACTCTGAGCTGTCCTGTTCTGCTGAAGGTCATCCTCCCAGTCAGTGTAAATGGCCAGGGTGTGAGGTAGAAGGCCTGCCCAATACCAGGCTGGAGGCAGAAGCTGCCAAGCTTCAGAGGAGGAAAAAGGAGACTTCAATGAGGGACAACCCACTGCCAGCTGAAAACACACCGGTCTGTAAATACCTGACTGAAATCACAATTCCTCTTTTCCCCAAGTGCAAACCAAGATGCCAGCTTTGGACAAAAAAAAAAAAAAAAAAAAGTTCTTATTTAAACTACGGTTGAAAGAGTCACAAGTGGTAAGGAGAACAGTGGAAAGAAAGGGGAAAAACTATTGCGCAGCACAGAGGGATTGTTTTTCTGCCTGCCCCACGGAAGGGCCAAACCTTCCCAAAGCTAACAGGACAAAGGTTAAGGAGAGGTTGGTAGTTGGGCAAGAGACTGCAGCTGAGGCAGTGGTCGCTATTTAAAAGCTTTGAAACCTTAGCAAAGAAAAGGAATGTGGGAAGATGAAACATTGCATGTATAGTTAGAGAATTTAGTGGGCAATCTAAACATATTAAGTAATTCTTCAACAGGAGAAACCGTCCAGAGGAGTCTGGTAAAACTGAACTTTTGGAACTCAGACATGTGATAAATGGTCCTTCTCTTGGGCATGTTCTACTGTTACCAACTCCCTCTTTATGCTTCATCTGCTACACTTATCATGGGTGTTTCAAATTATGAGTCAGGAGGTGATTCCAAAATCTGGCAAGCAGAGGTCCTTATTCCATCCTGAAAAGAAGATTGTTTGTGGGTGCAAAAATATGCGTGTTCTCCATTCAGAAGAGCTTATTTACTATTTCTTAAATTTCCAAAAACATTCCAGGATTATATAGGAGCAGGTGCCTAGATTTTAGACTGTTTTCTGGAGGGGTTAATCCACTAAGCAGTCACCATGCTGAACTATGTCACAATGCCTTTCTGCTGGAGGATGGAGAAGGTTTTCTGGGAGGACAGGAGGAGCTCAGGAAAGGCTCCTTGTAATGGTTAGGGTTCTGTGTCAACTTGACTAGGCCAGGATTTCCAAAGGTTTAGCAGTTGGGATGTGCTTATTCCCATGGTGACGAAACCTCATGCAGGCATAGTTAACTCTGTGATGAGTGGCTACGAGCAGCCAATCAACTGATGGGATGCTTCCTTGGGGGTGTGGCCTGCTCCCAATATAATGGACACTTGGTAAAGTGTCTCATCCACTGGGGACCTAGGATTGTATAATTGTATGTCATTTCCTTGTTAATAAACTTCTCTCTCATTATATATTGTTGTTGTTGTCAGGTGCCACTAAGTCGGAACCGACTCATAGCAACCCCATGCACAGCAGAACGAAACAATGTCTGATCCTGGGCCAACCTCACTACCACTGCCACACTTGAGTCCATCAATGATGCCACTTGGCCAATCCATCTGGTTAGAGGTCTTCCTCTTTTTCTCTGACCCTCCACCTTACCCAGCATGACATCCTTCTCCAACGATTGTTTCCTCCGGACAATATGTCCAAAGTATGAGAGACGAAGTTTAGCCATCCTGGCCTCCAAGGAGCACTCTGGCTGCACTTCTTCCAAAACAGATCTATTGGTTCTTTTGGCAGTCCATGGCACTTTCAATATTCTCCTCCAACACCATAACTCAAAGGCATCAATTCTCCTACGATCTTCCTTATTCACTGTCCAGCTTTCACATCCATATGAGGCTCATAAAACACAATGGCCTGGGTCAGGCGCACCCTAGTCCTCAAGCTGACATATATGTATATATATATATATATATATACATATACATATATATATTTCACAGGTTTTGCTTTTCTAGAAAATCCAGTGGAAGACACTTCTAAACCAAACCAAACCCACCTCCCATCGAGTTGATTTCGGCTCATAGTGACCTGTAGGACAGAATACAATTGTCCTATAGGTTTTCAAGGCTGTAAATCTTTACAGAAACAGATTGCCACATTGTCTTTCCCCCAAGGAGTGGCTGGTAAATTCAAACCACCAATCTCTGGGTTAGCAGCTAGTGCTTTAACCACTGTGCAGCCAAGGCTGTTTAGGAGAGGCTCTTTGTTGTTAAGTGCTATTGAGTCAGTAGCAACTCATAGCAACCCATAGGGTTTCCAAAAGCGGCTGGTAGGTTTGAATCGTGGATGTTTAGGCTAGCAGTCCGGTATTACTGGGACTCCAGGCTCCTAGAGAACCTGAAACACCAACTTTAACTGCTGTTACTGAAAACCCAGGCAGCTGAAATTTACAGGCACTGAATACAAAGATGATGCTAGACCACATTTAAACCACTTACAGGCCCAGAAATGGGCTCAGACATACCAATGATCATGAAAACAGCATAAAACCAGTTCTGTTATACATGGGGTCACCATGGGTCAGAGCCAACTCAATAGCAAATAGCAACAGGCCCAGAAATGTTACCTGTAGGAGGTGCTTAACAATAATCTGCCCTGTCAAAGAAGAAGTGATTGAAATCCTAAGAGATTGTGGCAGAAAGATGGTGTCAGTCAACAGGTCCTGCTGTGGTTCTTTTACTGGAATCTACTACTGAGTCATCAACCCCAAGGAAAGCAGGCTCCTGGAGAAGCAGGCTCCTCAATGTCCCCAATTCCACCCTTGCAAGTGTTCAGACTTCTGGCAACTCCTTGGTAGATGTCAATCAGGCTCAACTTGCTGCTTTTGCAGTGGAAGATTCCCAACCTGGATGTGAAGGTTTCTTCCCCAGTGCTCTCTGCCCCTGTTTGAGAACATGACCCAAAAGAGGCACTGCAGCATGTGAGAAAGACATAACCTTTCCCCTACTCTAAAATGGATATGGAGATTCTTAAAGGAGAGTCTACTGCGTCCTTAAAATGTACGCTACCTATAGCAAAGATGGAGTCCCTGGCTGGTACAAACGCTTGGCTGCTAACAGAAAGGTTGGGAGATTTAGTCCAGCCAGAAGTGTCTCAGATGAAAGACCCGGCAATCTAATTCTGAAAAATAATCCACTAAAACCCCTATGGAATACAGCTGTACTTTGACACATACAAGGTTTCCATGAGTTGGAGTCTGCTCAACGGCAAATGGTTTTAAAGCAAGTTCGTACCATAACAAATGCACAAACCCAGGTTTGTATTTCTTCTCACAACTTATGTAACTTGAGTTCAAATTTATGCTGTTGTTCGGTGCTGTCCAGTAGGTTCTGATTCACAGCGACCTTGTGTACAAGAGAAGGAAACACTTCCAGAGCCTGCACCGTCCTCACAATTATTGCTATATTTGAATCAATGTTGTTGCCACTGTGTTCTCTACAGAGCGTGATGTCCTTCCTCCAGGGGCTGGTCCCATATCATAAACTCTATTCTATGTAGGCTTGCTGTACAATGTAAATAACATACGCAGCATCCAGCACTCTCGAAAGGTGACTACTACCAGTTCCAGATTTGCTAAGTACTGATTTTGCATGTACTGTAAATACTTAACTCTGACTTCTGCATGCACTTTTGTTAGAATATAAATCCCTTCTGCTTTATTAACTGCCCTAGTCCTTGTGCTAAATAAATGAAAACATGAGTAAAGAAAAACAAAGATGCTGATGCTGTTTTGATCAATTTATCTACAGATCTGTGCCCATTGTTTTTAGATGAGTGTTATACTTTAGTATTTCTTAGAACTTAGAAACTACAACCGTGCCTTATATGACAACTAGCGTAGAACACCGAGGTACTTTTAACTGAGGGGTTCTCACATTTTTTGGTCTTGGAAGTCCTTTTTACACTTAAAATTACTGACAACTCCAACAAGCTTTCGTTCATGTAGGTTCTATCTATTGACATTTACTATATTAGAAATTAAAACTGGAAAAATTTTGAAGTACTAACTCATTTTAAAATAGAAAAAAAAAAAAAAGCCCACCAAAACCACCTAGTATATATTAATATAAATACTTTTTTTTTTTTTTTTTAATGGAAGGGTTCTCTCTTTTCCAAGACCAATTTTAAAGATAGGAGTGCCATTGTTTTACACTTTTGTAAATCTCTTTTAATGTCTGGCTTATCAGAAGATGACCAGATTTTTCTTATCTGCTTCTTCATTCAATCTGTTGTTTCTATCACAATGTATGCCCTGGGAGAGTCCAGAGAGACAGAGAGTGAAAAAATATCTTAGTTTTATGAAAATAATGTTGATCTCATGGACCTCCTAAAAGGGGATCAGAGATTCCCAAGCATCTCTGAACCAGACTTTGAGAACTATTGCTTTACTAATGATAACAGTGAAATGCTAATTGCTTTGAAAACTAAGATCTTTATTTTACAAACATCTGAATTTCAAATTCAAAACTGAATCTTACTTTAAATCATCTGACTGTATGTGTATGCCCTCATTCAGCTGGAATGGGCCAGTTATATGGCTAAATAAGTTTCAGGATAAATATTTAGTAAATAGTTAATGTAACTTCCCATGCAGGCATGGGGAATTCAAATTCAACATGTCCAAATCACAACACCTTATCCTACTCCTCAGTGATGAAGACGCTATAATCTTTTAAGCTTTTAATTTATTTTCCCTTCCCCAAAGTAAAATCTTGGGGTACTTCATGCCACAGATTTGCATTACCTGAGATTATAGCTTGAAAGCGCCCTCCTCCTCCAAGACCCATAACCTCTTTTTCCCAAGCACTCCTAAAATCTACTTGATGGTGGTGGTTATGTGCTGTGGAGTCAGTTCTGACTCATAGCAACCCTGTACAGGGTTTCCAAGGCTGTAAAATCTTTACGGGAGCAGAAAGCCTCATCTCTCTCCCCCAGAACAGCTGGTAGTTTTGAACTGCTGACCTTGAGGTTCACAGCCTGATTCATAACCACTACGCTACCAGAGCTCCTTACTTGATCACTGGAGTCCTCTTTAAAAGGGTAGTAGAAAATCCTTTTCCTTATCTGGTTCAAAGATAGAATTCCTATTTCCCACTCCATTGCTTGAAGGATTTAGAACCTAACACATTTACAGCAAACTGCACATACCCAGTAGCAGTACCAGTTGCTGTCAACTCTGACTCATATAACAAGTCTAAAGTAACTTTCATTGTATCACTGTAACAAAGGAGAGAGCAGAATGTAATTTATTGTATGGTGATTTACAGAACTACGTTTACTAAATTAGACTTTGGCTTTGTGTCACCAGTCTATACTGAGACACAGCCCAAGATGGGACTAAAAATCTGATCATTTTATTTACAATTGGGTTACATTACACCATTATTTTATATCCAACTCTCTTTGTGATATCCTGTAGAAAGAATGTCTTTGTGCAAAAAAAAACACCAACTGTTTCTCCTGGTGTGTTTTCGTATTATAAGGGCCCTGTGAATGGCACAGTGTTGAAGTGCTCAACTCTAAGCAAAAGTCAGTGGTTCAAACCCACCAGACACTCAGTGGGAGAAAGACGAGGCAGTCTGCTTCAGTAAAGATCTACAGCCTTGAAAACCCCATGGGGCAGTTCTACTCTGCTCTGCAAGGTCACTATGAGTTGGAATTGACTCAGTGGGAACTGGTATTTTTGGTTTGGTGAATCTTATTACTATTTCTCGTGTTTTCTTTGAGTGATAGGAAACTCAAAGCCACATATAGTATATGATCTGGATTTTACAACATATATTTTAAAGGCCTAGTGATTGACTATGAAAAAAAAAAAAAATCAGCTACTGAAAACCTCATGTAGCATATTTCTACTCTGACTTGCAGGTCACCATGAGTCAAAATGGCCCGGATGGCAACTGGTTATTGATTATTTTGTGCAATCACTTTACCTCAAGCTTCAGATTACATTTCTACTTTAGTCCCAATTTCTTCATACTTATTTTAAATATTGTAACAGATATATTTCGGTAATCCCTTTTTTTGGGATGAAGCAGGGCATTATGAATAAGTAAGTAGGATGAATCTTTAATTACTTCACAAACCACCTTTCTCAGCGAAGCCTCTGAGGTAAATGTAGCAAAAGTAAGAGTTAGAGAAGTCTTTGGCCATTTGTGATCCATTGTTGTTCTTGTTAAGTGCCTTAGAGTCAGTTCCAATTTATAGTGACCCTGTATAGGGTTCCTGAAAGAGCTCTGGTAGCGTAGTGGTTACGAATCGGACTGTGAACCGCAAGGTCAGCAGTTCGAAACTACCAGCTGTTCCGTGGATGAGGCTTTCTGCTCCCATAAAGATTTATAGCCTCGGAAACCCTGTACAGGGTCGCTATGAGTAGGAACTGACTCCACGGCACATAACAACAACAACAACAATAGGGTTCCTGAGGCTGTAAATCTTTTCAAAAGCAGAAAGCCTTATCTTTCTCCTGCAGTGTAGCTGGTGGGCTTGAACCATTGTTTATACTACAGAGCTACCATACTCCCCTTTGTTTTCCATAATCCATATTATTAACTACATTTCTGGATACATGTGAGCTGTTACTAAAACAGTACAAATAGTTCAACTACCACATGTTTAAAACATTTACAAAAGATTTTGTGGAGTTAGAAGAAAAAAGAAAAAAATACCAGCTAAATGACAAGTATTATCTTTTACTCCTCACAAATACCTACAATATTTATGATGTTTCTTCCCCATTTGGCAGATGAAGAATCGGAGACTCAAAAAGCTTAACTAAGTTGCCCAAGGTCACACAGCTAAGTGGCAATGACAGAATTTAAAGCCAGGTCTGTGGGACTCAAAAGCTTATGGGGTATGTTTATTTTGTGAAAATTCATAAAGATGTGAACTGAGGATAATGTGTACTTTTTCTGGGTGAATGTTATACTAAAATGGGAGCACAGTGACTGACTCCATATGATAAGCACTGGACTGGGAACCACAATTATTAAGCCCAACAACATACAAGAATAAACATTTTTTTTTTCTTAATTAAGCCCATGGGACTCTTCTATTATATCCCAGCATGAAATCAATGTGGCAAAATTAGCAATATGGAAACAAAATAATGAGTTACAGGCATGGGTCCTGATACTGCTGCCGCCTTAGCTATTCAGCACTGATGGGATTATTTTTAATGAATGAACAAAAAAGCAAATTTAATGGCTGGACCCAATATTAGGTCTCTCTCACCAATTATATGCCCATTCTCCAAGGATATTAGGTTTTGTTATTGTTATTAAGTGTCATTGAGTCAGCTCCGACTCATAGCAAACCTGTATAGGGTTTCCAAAGAACACCTGGTGAGCTTGAACCGCTGATCTTGTGATTCAAACTGATTTTGCAGTGCAGTACATTAACCCACAGCGCCACGCAGGGACTCCAGAAGATGTCACAGCTGTGTCTCATGTCTGTGTCTGAGGCCTCAGCAATATAGTACACCCACTGCCAACTGGTGTGAGTCCTGGTGTGGCATTATGGACTAATGCGTCAGACTGCAAGGTCATTTGAAGTGCAAGGTTGGTGGTTCAAACTCGCCAGCTGCTTCTTGGAAACCCTCTACAGGGTAGCTGTGGGTCGGAATCCACTCGAAGGCACTTAACAACAACTGCCATCTAATCAATTCCAATTCATAGCAGCCCAACCAGACAGAGTAACATTGATCCTTAAGTTTTCTGAAACTGTAAATCTTCCCAAGATCAAACAGCCTCACCTTCCTCCCAAGGAGCAAATGGTGGCTATGAACTGTTGACTTTGCAGTTAGTAGACCAATGCTTAACCAAGGTTCCCAACAATATAGCAGGAATCCTAGAATAGGTTTTAAAATGATGATAATAAAGCAATATGCACTTCTTCCTTTATCATACTTTTGTTAGGTTTTCTTCTTCTCCATGAAAAACATGTATAATATAAGCAAATGGTTAGGAAACTCTCACATAGACTTGACAACATTTTAGGTGAGCATATCCCTCATTTCTCATGCTATATTTGGATGTGCAAGTAATTTTAACAATAACCTAAACAATACATGATTAGGAAGGTAAACTGACCTCTAAAGGAAAACGCCACCAAAGGAATCGTTCTGAAGTTAAAAATGTTAATGACTTATTCATGATGTGATTCAGCTTGGTTAGCTACATGCAGTGGCAGCGTACAATCAAAGTAAAGGGGCAGAGGGAAGAAACTGCTCTGAGTGTCTCAGGAACTGAGTTCTACACCTGCCATTGGCAAGCTGTGCTACTTTGAACAAGTCATTTAATGTATAATGGTTTTTCCTTCCCTTTTCAGTACTCTGAAGAAATACTGCTAGATGCTTTCTAAGGTTTCTTCATGACCTAATATTCCACAGTGAAGTGATTCCAGAATGACTATACCTGAATTCCCACCTACTTATTCCTCAATATCAGACACTGACTGTCTTCCTTCAGAAAATAGTTCTTGGTCATCTCCACCCTCCACACAACTGTCAAGCTCATTATAGGTCATTGTGTTAGTTTTCTAGTGCTGCTATAGCAGAAATACAGCACATGGATGGCTCAAACAACAGAAATGGATTCTCTGACAGGTGAGTAAACTAGAAGTCGAATTCCCCAGCACACTGGCCGTCGAGTCAGTTCTGACCCATAGTGACCCTGTACAGGGTTTCCGAGGCTGTAAATCTTTACGGGAGCAGAAAACCTTATCTTTCTCCCATGGAGTGGCTGGTAGTTTCGAACTGCTGACGTTAAGGTTCGCAGCCCAATTCGTAACCACTACGCTATCAGAGCTCCTCAGCATCTGTATAGTCCCAGCATTTCTTGAAGATCTCCATGCGTCTTGCATCACTCTTCCTCTGCATCTAGGAACTTCGCAGTACAGGGATCCCAGGTCCAAAGGCCACGCTCCACTCCTGACTTTTCTGTGTTGGTGGCAATAGGTCCCTCTTTCTCTGTTCACTTCTCTCTCCTTTTATCTTTGTAAGATAAAAGATGTGGCAGGTCACACTCCCAAGGAAACTTCTTTTCTATGGATTGGCTGCTCATAGCAGATCTCATCATGGAAGTGATTGCATTTATATTAGACCTCAACATGAGGATTACAATTTATTTACTGTCAAACCACTGAGAATCCAAGCCCAGCCAAGCTGACACAAAACTTAAACCATCACAGCCTTGACCCTTATGGTATTAGCTCTGAGGGATTCTTGCCTAGGGACCAGGCAAAGGAACCAGAATCAGAAACACAATGTGGAGGCCAAGCAAATGATGACTGACTTTATAAGCCATGGACACAATCTCTCTAAGCCCCAGAGCAATCTTAGCAACAAGGCTCCGTGTATCACTATCAGATGGATAGCTAGCAATTCTCCTTCAGAAAGCAGAAAATCCTATTTGATTGCATAGTCAAGAGGATAAAATATAGTTGATAAAAGCTAGGTTCTGGAAAGAGATGGGCATTTTCTTCATATCACAGCCACACATAGAAACTGCCCTGCCGTGGGCGAGTTTCTTTATGTCTCTAAGCCTTAGTTTCCTGTCCCATGGATTATTAATAGAACAACAAAGAGGGTTCTTGTGAAGAGTGAACAAGAAAAAAAATATTTTAAACACTTAGCACAGAGCCTGGTACAAGATAACAGCTCAATGGACAGTAGTTTTCCCACCCCGAAGTCTTCTCATCTTGGCTGAGGTATCAATTAAGAAGTTCCTAGTCTGTCTGACAGGCTACCATTTCCTGTAGGGTAGGGACCACATGCCTTCTTTTAGTGGAAACCTAGGTCATAGGGCCTCCAATGCTCAGAAAGGATTTGCTGAAGGCATAAATAATTTTAACAGTCTATAGCATAATATCAAGCAGGATTATGACCCAAGTAGAACTAAATAGCCCATTTCTGCTGGGGGCTAGTTTATGTTACAATGAACAAACCTCAGGAAAGTTTTCAGCAGGTTTTACTTTGAGACAAAGGAGACAACGATTCCAAAAACAAGCCCATTGTTTATGAGCAAGCTCTTTGTGCCTCAATTTCTTCTTTTGTAAAATGGGGCAAATGATAGTAATCTACTTTATGGGTTCAAATGTGAAGTTTTAGAAGCATATCTGACACATGACACACATTAAACCTCTTGTGAATTTTTTCATTATGTGACATCAGTGACAATTTAGTCTCTATTATTTCCAGTACTGTTAGCAAGTCCTGTGTGAGTGTCAGAATCACCAGGGGATCTTTATCCACCCCATGTCTCCCGCACGCCTTTCTCCTGATCAAGGTCAAGCCCAGGAATCTGCATTCTAACTGCACTCCTGAGTGAGTCTGGGGCAGGCAACTGTACTGAGAAACACAGCTCTGAAGAAGCTGAAGAAACAGGCCACATTCTGGGTGATTCCCCTCTCCCTCCAAAACAGGGATTTATGGTTTGGGTAAAAAACCATTAAGAACACATTAGTTTTTTTATTGGTTTCACTTTGAGTTTCTGTCTCCTTCAATACAAAGCAAAATCATCACCAGCCTCGCAGCTTTTGTCTTCACTGCCCATGTGAGGAGGAGCGCCCCCCACAGTGTGAGAGCTGAAGACTGAAGATGGAAAACCCATGGGAGAGAGAAGACCAAGGGGATCCCACAGCAAACACACATTTCTTTACTTTTATATAAAAAATGATCAGTCCACAGAAACATGCGACACATGTGACACGTGGAAAAAACACAGAGAAAGCCCGCTGAACATATGTGATTCTGATTAAAACTCAAAGGGCCCGGCATCTTCAGTACAGACTTCAGTACAGAAACCACTGTGGGTGGTCTACAAGTAAGTCGTAAAGTATAATCTAATAAATTACAAAGAAATCATGAGCAGAGGCAGCCAGGTACACAGGATGAAATGAACCATGCTGTCAAAACTCTCAAGAAGACTATGAGGTACCCATGTTACGCTGGGGGACATGCAAAATGGGTCAAATGTTCAACCTTGAGAGCAGAGAGGACAAACATCAGAGTGGACATGTTCATATTTCTTACCTGCTCTGAGCAGTATCTAATACAATACTGTCGTTAAGTGCCGTCTCTTGGGCCCCGACTTGTAACAACCCTGTATAGGTTCTGGGGAGCACCTGGTGAGTTCAAACCATCAACTTGGCTGTTCAAACCAACCTAGCAGTCCAATACTTATCCTACAGCATCACACCAGGCCTCCAAAACACTACTAACACTAATAATTAATCATCAGGATTATCATAACCAGCTCACAAGATAAGCATAATGATACTGTACGCCCTACAAAAGTACCTTCATAATACAATTTAGAAATCCTAGGTATATACCAAAAAGATTTGAAAGCAGGAACAAAAGCAGAAATCTGAACAGTATTATTTACCATAGCACTTTTTCCATAGTTGTTCACAGTCTAGAAAATAGAGCTTGAATTGCCATGTGCCAAGCACTCTGCTGAGTCCACATGGATGAAGTGATGTGCAGACACACCTGGTGTACCTCCTGCCGTCTCACAGATTTCTGTCTCCCTTGGCTATTCATTGTTTGAGCACCATTAGCCTCTCATCTTGCTCACTACTTTTGTGGTGTGCACCCTTTGTTTCTGTGGAAAAAAAAAAAAAAAAGTCTCCTAAAAAGCAATTCAGCGATCAAAGCAATTCCTCAAAGGCTAAGAGATAGAGAGTGAAGTGCTATTTACAAAGCATTTACATTGTGTTGGGTACTGTAAGTAATTTTCAGATGATTTAAGTATATGGGAGGGATTGTAGGGGATATATGCAAATACTACACCATTTGGAATAAGTGCCTCGTAATAAAGGATTGGAGATCTGTTTCTGAAAGGTCATAGCCTTGAAAACCCTATGGAACAGTTTAACTCTGACATGTGGGGTCCCCATGAATTGGAACAGAGTTCTTGGCAACTAACAACTATAAAGAGTTTTATCAGGAATTGGCAAACATAGCAACTGAGCATGTTAGAGAGTACAGAAACAGACAGAACACAAGGACACTTGATCCATGACACGAGGAGCAGTCCAAATAATATAATTAAAAAATAGCAATTTCAATAAAGAGTGCCTGAAAAACCAAATATCTATTTAAACAAAAAGTGAAATAATCCCTGCCACACTTACACCATCCACAAAAGTCAGCTCCAGGAGAATAAAAGACCAAGCTATGAAAGGCAAACCTAGACAGTGTTTACAGAATACAGGAGAATATGTTCATGAATCTAGAGTGTGGAAGGATTTCTTAAACAAGATTCAAAAATATTAAAGAAAAAGACTGATACTTTCATCAATATTACAACTAAGAACTTAAACAGAGTCAAATGACAGATCACAAAGAGGGAGAAGATACTTGCAACATGTGTAATTGAGAAAATACTCAAGAATATACTCGTATAAAGTGCTCCTTCCTACATATCAGTAACAAATCAGTAAGGAAAAGACAAGCAATGCTATTTAAAAATGGACAGACATTGAACAAACACTTAAAAGGGATAGCCAAGTGGCTGATTAGCCTTGTCAGTAATTGGGAAAAAGCAAACTTCAATAAAATGGATCATTGCAGATGCAGACTGGTAAAGACGACCAAGTTAAGCAGTGTTAAGTTTTGGTGAGGTGTGGAGCAATAAGAATTCTCATATACTGTACTGTTACCGGGAGTACAAACTGGTACAGCCACTTTGGAAAACAGTTTGGAATTATAGAGTACCGTTAAAACTAGACATACCATGCTACCCAACAATTCACTTCTATATATACCCTAGAGAAACTTCTGCACATACGAGGAGACTTCAGAAAGATTGAGGGGAAACTTCCATTATCATTTTGCTCCATTTTCCCATGAACTTTCTGAAGTACTCTTCTATACATTAGGAGACATATAGTATATATCCATACACAGGAACACTAAACAAAAGATAACACATGAACAAGACATCACCATAGGCATCAATATGGCTAAGTCTCACAATCATATTGTTGATAAAAAAATAAACATAGTTCTATTTATATGAAGTTCAAACACTTGCAAAACAAAATGATATCATTTAAGAATATTATACATAGTTGTATGCTTACTATGGAGAGAAAGGGGGCCGACAGGGGATGATTTTGAAGGGTAGAAAGTTCTAGGGCAATGTTCTACTTCTTACTCAGGATGGAGGTTACATGAGTATCCACTTGCTCACTTTTCTTGAAACTATACACACATGCATACTCCTCTGTAGGCATGCAATCATTTATCATTTCTGAATATAGGAGACTGTATATTCTTTGTACTTTCTTATCCTCTTAAGAAAGCACAAGAGCATATTCCTGAATAGGTAAGAGGCTTACTTTTTTAAAAAAAAAAAAAGGGTAAATATATAGGTAATAAAACGTTTTGTCATTTCAACAATCTTTACATATACAGTTCAAAGCTTACTGCTTAAAAAGAAAAGCAAGCACACTACACTCATATTTTCAAACTGCAAAATTCAAACACGTTTTAGAGAGCAATCTACTGAAGGTTAGAGACTGTTCATTTATGACAAAGAATATAAATGTAACAACTGCTTACCAAAATTTGATTTTACCATCATCTCTACACAAGTTACGAGATGAAGGATGATGATTTAGAAAAGAAGGCGGATGCTTAGCATGGATGTTGGTCTGCGTTACACATTGGAGGAATTGCCATAAACATAGTTAGAAAAGAGGTAAGAAATTCAGAGCAGAGCAAATACAGGATTATGCTTTAGTCCTGTTTAGAAAATGGGCTGTAAAATATGAAGACAGGACATGGGATAATACTTTACATGTCATAATTATTTTCGATTTCTTTATATTTTACCTTAAAAAGGAATAAAGTGTTCTGATCCAAACCTGAGACTTCCTACTCTGACTGTCACTCACTATAGGAACTACGAATTATTTCCCCAAATGTCTAAACTCCTGCTCTCTGACAACAAATAGTTCTCTGCCCTGACAAGGTTTCTGAAAACGGTTCTGCATTTGTTTTTACTAGGAAGCCACTTAAATCTTACCCACTTGTTTAGCTGCAGGGATTGAAACAAAATGTTTGCTGGCAAAACAAATACTGGTTTTAAAATTCTCCACTTGGGCTGCTGGATAAAACACTTGTTTACTGAAACAAATGTTTTATTTGGAAAACGCCTGCCAGTGTGGACACTTTCCAAGAAATACACCAGGATGTACGAGGGCGGTGATGTCACACCCTTGATAGAAGCTGGCATTTTAGGGCAACTTCAGAAAGTCTATTTCCAGAGAATAGAACAACAATGGGAAAATTAAGCTGAAAAAAGAGCAGTCCCCAAAGCCTAATATGCTCTTTAAAAAATGGAAAAAACCTGCTACCATCAAGTCAATTCACACTTCAGACTCATAGAGATCTCATGTGTGTTAGGAATGGTCTCCACAGCATTGTCAAGGGTGTGGCCTTCTGGATGCAGACCTCCAGGCCTTTCTTCAGCCCTTTCAGTTAGTAGTCAAGCACATGACCATTATGACGCCCAGGAAGTCCTTACTGGGAATAAGTAAAATGCTCTAAAGGGATCATTGAATTGTCCCGTTCCATCACCCCAAAGCAAATTACTTTCTATAGTCAACAAGTGTTTTAAACGACATTCTGATAATAATAATTTATTTTACAGGCAAGCCTCTCCCCTTAGATTTATTTTATGCCTTCTGGTTTTTCATATGTGATAATAGCATGAAAACCCATTTCTGTTTCTTAGTAAGATATACAGCTGTTGTTGTTAGGTGTTGTTGAGTCAGTTCTGGCTCACAGGGGTCCTATATATGGTTTCCAAGGCTGTAAATCTTTACTGGAGAGAAAACCTCATCCTTCTCCCACAATAAGATACACTTGTTGTTGTTGTGACATGCCATTGAGTCGGTTCCGATCCATAGCAACCCTGTATAGGATTTCCAAGGAGCAGCTGGTGAGCTTGAACCACCGACCTTGTAGTACAAACAGCTTTGCAGTCTGGTGCATTAACTCACAGCGCCACACCAGGACTCCTAGGACCCTGAAATAACACTATTCAGCATAAAACGGGAGGCAGCATGAAGCAAGTCTACCTTGAGATCCACCCACACAATATTTGACTGCATAAGGCTCCTTTCAATACAGCTTAAGAGTCTTCAGTAATAGTTTTCCTGCTAACATCAGGGCCTACAAAATAAGATGGGTCATCGCAATAGTTTGTAATAACCGTCTCCAAATTTTTCAAAAGAACATCACATCTTTAAGAAAACATTGTGTATACATCCAAGATTATGCATCTTTTTATTTACAAATAATACACTACTGTGTTGCACTGCAGGATAATGTACTAGACTGCAGGGTCAGGTTCCACTGCAAGGCTGGCAGTTCAAACCCACCAGCCACTCCTTGGAAATCCTATATGGGGTCGTTATGAGTTGGAACTGACTTGGTGACACTTAACAACTATACATTATGGAGCTCTGGTAGTGTAGTATGAGTTTGGGTGCTAAATGCAAGGTCAGCAGTTCAAATTTACCAGTCACTCCACAGGAGAACGATGAGACTTTCTGCTCCCATAAAGATTGACAGCCTCAGAAACCCTGTACAGGGTTCACTTTGAGTTAGAACCGACTCCACAGCACATAACCACCACCAGCAGCACTAAACATTATAAGGAGCCCTGGTGGCACAACAGTTAAGCACTTAACTGCTAACTGAAAGGCTGGTAGATCAAACCCACCCAGTAGTTCCACAGAAGAAAGACCCGGCAATCTTCTTTTGTAAAGAGTATAACCAAGAAACCCTGTGGGGCAAGTTCCTCTCTGTGACTGGGGATCACTATGAGTCGAAACTGACTAGACAGCACCCGACAACAACAAACAACTATGTATCATAAAACATGCAGAAACAGACAATGCCAAAGGACAAAATAAAAAACATAAATAGAGGTTCTAGTATTTTCTTCCCACATTCCCATGGATCACCTGAATGCTGCCATGGATGAATGCACCTTGCTCCCTTCAACTTCCTTTCCTGGCTTCTGTAGCTTTGGGTGTGCAAGAGCCAGATGAGGAATTAATCGAGGGGTTGAAGGAGTACTAGGAATGTAGCAGGCCTTAGTTTTGGCCATCCCTACAACTCAAAGGAACTCTGGTAGCATAGTGGTTACAAGTCAGGCTAACAACCGCAAGGTCAGCAGTTCGAAACTACCAGCTGTTCCGCGAGAGACAGATGAGGCTTTCTGCTCCCGTAAAGATTTACAGCCTCGGAAACCCTGTGCAGGATGACTATGAGCCAGAACCGACTCCACGGTACTTAACTACAATCACAAACAACTCACAGGACATTTTATTTTTAATTCCATAGGAAAGAGGAACCTTGTCTATTATTTCCCATAATGCTAACTACTGACCATCTGTAAATTCTTGCCCTGTCTCTCACTGGAGAGCTCGGGATCGGAATCACCCGAACACAAGCATTCCACAATGGGTTCACTAGAATGCTGACTTAGTCATGGCCAGAGCCTTATGTAGTGCCTTACCAAACAGACTGTGCTTTTTCATTTGCTTTATGGTCTCAGGTAAGACACAAGTCCAACTTAAAATACTCCTTTTAAAGCTGTTTACTGTGTCATTTGCATCACAACCCCCTCCCTCCCTCAGGCTCAAGAGCATCAATCATGAGGAAAAGTGACAGGAAATCATAAAAAGATTAACAGCTTAACATCAAGAAGCACCTAGGTTGCCTCTGCTAAAAGTGTCAAATATGAGGCTGGCTGAGCCCCAAGGTAATCAAAGTAAAACACACATGAGTCTGAGGGCTAAGCTGACATTTCAGGAGGCAGAAGGCCCTGTTAAATGCAGGACTGACAAAGCAAAGGGGCAGAGCTGGAGAACAATGCATTTCTGTACTAACTCACGGTACACAAGTTTGCTAATTTCATTATCATAGTTTTGAAAAATAGGCTCATGTCAACTGCTGGATTGGTTTATCTGAAAAGCTAGAGTACTTTTCTAGTAAGATGTAAAGATTTAGCTTTAAAATAAAAACTTAAACTTAAGATATATCAGACTCTTGGGACTATTGCAACGTGGATTTTCCATTGGTTTGTGGCACAGTAGTATGAATTACCTGCCCTGTTCCTTTGGCAATCCCGTTAAAGCACATGATACTCCTACATTGGGTAGGACAGACCCTTTAAATCACTAGAGGGATTGTATCTTATTAAAAATAACTGTGGCTTTCAAATTAGTCCTTTAGAGGGAATTCTCATCTGAAATACTCCATTTCAAGACGATGACAATATAAAGCATTCTAAATCTACATAAAGCCAGTTTTCTCAATTGTTGTTGTTAAGTGCTGTCGAGTCGGTTCCAACCCATAGCGACCTTGTATAGGGTTTCCAAGGAGCGGCTGGTGAGCTTGAAATGCCCTGACCTTGCAGTTCAAACCAACTTTGCAGTCCAGTGCTTTAACCCACAGCACCACACCAGGACTCCAGTTTCTCAACAGAATTCAGTAAATTATACTGGGGGTATGTGGCAGAGTTATAAACTACCCCACAAGTGCTTTAAGAAATCTAAATAACCTGGGCCTGGTATAGTTGCATTGCTGGAAAAATTTCCATAGGCAATTAAGTCCTATCGTGAAATCTTGACATTTTGAAACAATGAATCCTATCATGAATCCTTTAAAAAAAAACAAAACACATGAATATTTATGATACACATTTCATGCACACTTATGGAAGGTGTATCATAATTATTCTTGCTTAAAAGTATTGCAGTTTGCTCCCAATATTGATATTCTTTCTAATTTATTTTCTCAAGATCCTTAGCATCTCTCTTACACACACACACACACACACACACACACACACACACACGAGGGGCTTCAAAAAGTTTGTGGAAAAAATGGAATTAAAAGATAACATATATAAATATACTCTCATATATACAAAAGTTGCCAGACTGGTTTTGACACATCTTTCCAAGACTGATAAGCAAAACTTTACTAAAGCAGTTTTGAATAAGATTAGCTCAGAATTATTCTGTTTTCTGAACTTCACCGGCACTTTTTAAATGGAGGATTGTTCAATTAGCTGTAAAATTCCGAAGCCACAAAAGGCAAATGAAGGCACTTCTTTCCTTTGGTAAAACATGAATCCACAACTTCTTTGGGAGCACAGTTAGCATCCTGTTGGACTGAATACAAACCTGTTCTGGAGGTAGTATGAATGACTGAGTGCAAACAGAAAATGTCTGCAAAAATAATTTTTCTAACACAAAGATAAAAAGTAAAACTGTTAAGAGGTTTTGGCTAACTAAATAAGAACTTTGGTATACAGCAATGATGTTTCTACTTTTACATTTAATGTGATCATTTACATGATAATAATTTAAGTTTGGGGGCTGTTCATAACACACAGTTGCATAAATAATAATAATAAAAAGATACACTTCACTAGGGTAACAGTAGTGAATATTCCCTATGCCACAGTGTACATCAAAAACATTTATTTATAGAGTACAGGAAAACAATCTCTAGAAACACTCATAAATTCTATAAATTCACATTTAATTGTGCCTTTTCTATACTCCAAAGTTCCAGGAAAACTTGAAGATCTGTATCAAGATGCTAGCGCTATTTCTGGCTTCTTAAACAGATGTCAAGCACAAAATTGCTTTTTGCCTCTATCCTGACTAACTTCACTATTAACTACCATGAGAGCATATATTCCTGCAAGTCCATCTTACAAGATAAGTTGTCTGCTTTCTCTTAGGAGAGACGATGAATGTTGTATGTATGTGCTTGTACTTACTATCACTCTCATTTTAAGTTTTTTGTACAGTGGACATGTTTAGAATCTTCCCTTATATTCTAAATGAATACAGCACCCTAACTTCTATCATCTTCTACTATTTAGTGAGGAAAAAAATAAAAAAAGATTCAAAGACGAAGTCACTTATCCTTACCTTCAAGAGTTAGAGACTTAGAAAAATGGGCAGTTTCTTTTCATTGTGTTTGCATGGAGGAGGCATAAAAACTGCCCCTACAGCCTCCACCATCCATCTTAAACATTACCTTCTGCCTCCTAGTCCACTAGATATGTAATAGCACAGACATGTAAGTCCATCTCTTTAAACTTTATAAACAAGAAGGGGGAAAGAAGAGCAAAGGATAATTTGAAGCCAGAGAGATCATCAGCATTAGGCTAACTGAAGTTGGTTGTGACAACATGTATGGCTGCTATTCAACGGGACCGACCTATTTTTCTGATGAGGAGGAAATAATACACAGATAGGTATTCCTTGAAAAGGGTATTAGCAGATGCCATCTTTTACAACTCCAACCCTGAGTTTCTGGCTAGCTCCTTTTTTCTAAGATACAGGGGATCTGCAGCTTGTCTCACCTTACCCGATAATACCTACTCAGCTCCTTTGCAGAGGATGGGACAAATAAGTCTCCTCCTGAGAATACTGCCAGGGACCACACCCTGGGCCTGACTATCCAAAGGTACAGGAAGTGGTCTGCCCAGAGCCGGACTATTGCATCATCCTCCATATACTTCAGTGTACATAGTCACTCAGTACCACGCAGAACTCTTCAACCTCAGTCTCCTTCCTACCTAGCAGGGCAGATGACGCTTGACACATTCAGCCACTCTTCCTCAACAGTGCTAAATTTGGAAAGCAACAGGTCATCTGGATAAAAACAACTTCAAGTACTGCCTATTCATGACTGTCCATCAGATACAAAATCAAAAACAAAAAAGCAAGCAAACAAAACTAGGGTAAATCTGGCATGAAAAGAACTCTACTGCTTTCCCAATGAGAACTATGGGAGGCTTCAGAGGCAGGTCTGACCTAAGAGTGTCCAATACATTGGCTAACGTACCAAAGCAAACTATTGAGTTTATTAAAAATATGGCTTGCCAGCCCAGAAAACTCTGATTTAGTGCCTAAGGGTGAAGGCCCCTAATCTGAGGAGCCAGGTTAGAGAGCCACTGGGTTAAAGCACATCTGTGAGAACCGTGCTGACTCAGCCAGCAGCTCTGCCCCAATGAAAGGCCCAGGAATGACCAGCCTGTACTCTACATGGAAGGGGAAGAACTTTGAAAATGGTATTTTTGCGATACATTCTAATTGTGAATGCCACCAAGTTAAAAATGAGGTGCTTACTCACACCTTTGACCAACAGTCACACCTTTCCGACGATGACTCACATCTTCAGTTCTAACCCATCTATCTTCCCTAAATCCCCTAAAGCCAGCGGCCCATCACAGCTTCAAATTCCATTTTTCAAATCAACTCTTTAATAATACACTGAAGACTGGCTTCCTGTTCCAATTTCTGTTAACAGTCTTGTTGCTGCGTGCCATTAAGTCAACTCCTACCCACAGGCACCCTATAAGACAGAGTAGAACTCCCCCATTAAGGTCTCCAAGGTTGTAATCTTTAAGGAAACAGGCTCACATCTTTCTTCCTAGGAGCAGCTGTGTGTTCAAACCATTGACCGTTTTGATTAGCAGCCAAGTGCTTAACCACCGTGCTACCAGGGTTCCTTTTTTATAAATAGTTCCATCTTGCAAATCATTGGTCCTTGACAGTTAAACATACACTCAGTCATCTTGGATTCTTAACGTTCACGCTGTCTTCATATAAACACTATAAAAATACTGCAAGCTTTTGTCTGATTAACAATTCACGAAATACTAGCTTTCAACCAATTCCCATTGACACAATCCTTGTTCAAGCCCTCTTGGGTCTCTGCAATAGTTACTCCTGGACTCTAAATCGCTATTTCAGTCTAATCGGTAAGATTAAACTAGCAGCCATCAAGTCACCTCTGACTCATGGTGAGCTCATGTGTGTTAGAGTAGAGTTGTGCTCCACAGAGTTGTCAGTGGCTGATTTTTCCGTAATCACCAAGCCTTTCTTCTGATGTACTCCTAAATCCAACTTTGACAATACATCACCCCTTACTCAAAACCCTTTCATCATTCCCCATTACCTAAAGGTAAAGTCCTAACTCCTTGGAAGATATTCATGGTCCTTACCTATCATTCAAGTAACAAATTCTGTACTTGATCCTAAACTCACCTACTTAAAGTCCCCAAACATGCTCTACAATTTCCTGCTTCTTGACTTATGTCACTTCTGCCACCAAGAATGTCTTGCCCTTCCCAGTTATCACAATCCTGTACATCCCTGATGGCCTAAGTTCACATCCTACTCCCTCCCCCTGCAGCACTTGGGTGATGGCTGCCACCTGACAGCCACCCTCCCAAAACACGCCCAGCACCCTGTAACAACCATCCTTGCCCATACAGAGTCAGGGTGTGCCCTTCCCCCTTCATCTTCCCTCACACCCTTTGCATTCTACCTCTCATGCAGCTGACCTCAGTTCCTGGCACTCCAGGAAGCCCTTGAGGCCCAAACTCACTTTGCTCTTGCCCACTCCTGTCAGTTCCTGGGACACTTAATGTCCTTGACAGTCAATCATATACTGGCTGCCTGGCAACAGCGCCCCCAAAAGAGCAAACTTTTATTCTTACACAGAAATACTACGCACTCATTGTTAAAATTTTACAGAACAAATAAAAAAGGACAAACTTTTATTTTTAAAAAAGGCTTAGTATCCCATTTCTCCGCTCCTTGTAAGTTTTGTACACAAATCCACCATCTCCTTATACATATATACACATATTTTTACTTGTGTCTTTATTTAACTCCTGAACAGTTAAACTTCTTATATTTGTCATCTAGTTGTCCCTGCAGTGAGACCAAATTGTACTCTACTTCTTAGGAATATGTACTTAATAGTTTGTAATTCCCACAGTGTTTAACATAGTTCTGTGAACACAATAGGTGTCTACAATGTTTAAAACAGATGTTCATTCAAAACGCATTTTGAGGATGAGTAAATGGCTACAAATGTACTGTCTAAAATTATGTATGTGAAAATTTGTTATGCATACATGATTTCTTGAAAAGTGCTAAAATGTTTATATATCAAACAATTTAAATGCACACTGAATCATCTTAAGAATTCTATTGCTGTCGTTGTGTTGATTAAGTGCCATTGAGTTGATTCTGACTCATAGATACCCTGTATAGGGTTTCTGAGGAGCAGCTGGTGGGTATGAACTACTGATTTTGTGGTTCACAGTCCAGGGCTGATCCTACAGCACCACACCAGGAGTCTAACTATTATTAGACCTTTCTTAATAAACATTTATTCCTTAATTTGCTTTATAAATCCTAGTTTATAATTAAAATACAGATCACTCTTTATTTAAATATTTAATATTGCAATGAAATTTAGGTGAGGAGAGAAGCGATAGAAGGGAAAAGGAATTTTGCTACTTCATTTTACTTAAATTTTCAATTAATTTCTAAAGTGATAATTGTGGTTTGAATCAAAATCCTATAGTCTACTTCACGTGGAAGGAAACCACATTCCTTAAGAGTGTACCAACATCTAGGTTCGTGAACATGTTAATTCCCCCGCCCCCCCCAACTTTCCAGAAAACTTGTGCATAACTCTTTATTTCCATTCAGAATTTGTTGTTGTTGTGTGCCATCGAGTCGGTTCCGACCCATAGCGACCCTGTATAGGGTTTCCGAGGGTGTAAATCTTTACGGGAGTAGAAAGCCTCATCTTTCTCCCGCGGAGCAGCTGGTAGTTTCGAACCGCTGATCTTAAGGTTCGCAGCCCGATTCGTAACCACTACGCTACCAGAGCTCCTTTCCATTCAGAATGCAACTGTACAATTTCCAGAATTTGCCAGCTCCCAACTATCACTGAATTACAGTTTAAGCAAACACCATACACACAAGAAAACGAAACCAAAATTAAATAACAACAACAAAATGATCTTGACACTTGTAGCCAACATCCTGCATCTAGGTGGTAGGAAGGTCACAGGGGCCCAAAGAAGATTTCGTTGTTAAGTGCCATCGAGTCGGTTCCGACCCATAGCGACCCTGAACAGGGTTTCCGAGGCTGTAAATCTATACGGGAGCCTAAAGCCTCATCTTTCCGTCAAGGAGCAGCTGGTAGTTTCGAACTGCTGACCTTGCGGGTTTGCCCGCTGATTCAAAACCACGAGACTACCAGAGCTCCGCCCCATTTTACTAATAAGACAACTCTGTAAAGGTCACCTACCATTACAAAGGAGGATGATTAGATCTCCACAAAGTTTTCACAACAAAATAACCTTATCTTTTTATATATTTGGAATGAGATTCAATTGTCAAACATCTAATTTATCAGTTTTTACCTTTTAGAAATATATACTCTTTGAAGGAAAATACATCTTAATTTAGGTTTTCTTTTATCTAGGGTGTCCTGGAAACAAATTAACATTCATCCCTAAAGCAGTTTTTCAGATAACCTTAAGATGTCTTTAAGGACTGTTGTTGTTAAGTGCCATGGAGTCACCTCCGACTCACAGTGACCTTGTATTGGGATTCCTAGGAGCAGCTGATGAACTTGAACCGTCAACCTTGACAGTGCAGTCTAGCGCATTAACCCACAGCACCACATAACACACCATGTATTGCTTCTAAATACAATCACAGCAGTTGTTCATTTCTTTTGTGTTTATGGCCCCACCACTCTTGGGGTCTCATTTTTACTTTCCTGCGACCACGTTCCACTGCCCAAAACCAAGCAGAAAGAAAACGGGCAAAAACCAGGAAGGATGCTCAACAAGAGTTTGGACTACAAATTCAACAGTTCTAAGCTCTTCCTTTGCAGGCTCATTCTTACAATGTTTGATTTTACATTGTCTCACCAGTATCAAACACAAAGCCCATCACTTTTCAATCTCCATTCTGCCCTTTCCTAATCACGTGCTTGGGGTGTGAGGTGCCACTGCAGTCAGGAGGGAACTGGGCCGCTCTCCCTTCTTCCGCTTTGAGGAAGGCTGGCGTCTTCTTCTTTTTCTTAATAAAGGCCTTTTTATGCTTGCTGTTCAGGCCTTCCCCAAATACAAAACTGTCACTGTCCCCTGCTCCTTCCAACTCTAGGATATCAACTTCAAATCTTTGTACCAACTAAGTCAGCGTTTGTTAAGAACTTTGGTAAACTCATGGCAGCCCAGCGTTTGGAAGTCTCATACCCTACTGCAAAACGTTTAAGTTTCTGTGAAAGAGTAAAAAACAAAACAAAAAACCCAGAGCGAAAATCCATCTCCTCCCTATCTTTCAAGTGTCAATTCAGTAATAAGAAAAATTAACCCACCCCCCTGGTGCAACTGCGGCCTCTTCCGCGGCTAGCCTCACCTAGAGCATTCACTGCATCATTGCATCCAAGCCAAACTCGGTTACTGAGGCAACCAAGTTTTTCTTCCCAAAGGGTCACAGGGAAACATCCCTCGGGATCCCCTGGTAACCGTCCACCGTTAATGCCGGGGAACCACAACAGCAAACCACTCTCTTCCCAAGGCTGGAGCTGGCCTCCTCGACCAACTCCGGGAGGGGGTGGGTGTGGGGCGTGCGTGGGGGGTGCGCAGCGTCCAGTTACATTCCTGACCCACTTTCGCATCCCTCCCTCCCCCGGCTCTTCCTCCTCCTCCTCTGGGCCGGCCGCTAGGGCCCGCACCCCCTTCGCCACAGCGGGCGGGGTGTACAGGCTGCGGGCGCTGCCGGTGACACTGCGGGCCCTCCCGTCCCCTAACCCCTCTAGACCCCCCGAGCTTTCCTGCGCGGCCCCTCCCAGTCACAGGGACTCCTGAGCACCTGTTGGAGCCCTCAGACCCCCAGCCGTCCACCGGCGAAGTCCCCTCCCCCCAAGTGGGGATGCAATCCCCGTCCCGGCCACGTCCTGCACACCCTGCTATTCTCGGGGAGGGGCAGAGGTCGGCAGCGACGCGGAGGAGGGACCCCCCGCCACCACCCTTCCCAGTCCGCGCAGCTGGAAACCTGGGCTCGTCTTGCTCGCCCGCGGCGCTAAGACCGAGGGCACCGGGCGGGATGCTGCCGAGTTGGGGCTGGTGGCCCGGCCGGGGGCCCTGGGCGAGGGCAGGTAGCGGGGCGCGGACGGGCGGGGGTGTGTGTGCAGGGCCTCCCGGTCCAGGAAGAGGGAGGGAAGTGGCCGTCGCAGCTGCAACTTCGGAACGTGCTGAGCAACTCAGCAACTTTGCCTGCGCCGCCCCTCCCCCGCGCCATCCCGGCCGGGCCTGGGGCTGCGCTCTGCGACCATGGGGGAAGGACAGGCGACTGTGGCCACAGGAAGAGGGCCTGGGCGGCGGCGGCTGCACTGGGGGTCTCCGCGGCCGGGAAGAGCTAGGGGACGCGCCCCCACACGCTCGGGTGTATCCGGGAGCCCCACCCGCCCCTCACGGCCCCCTAGCCGAGCTCAGCGCGAGGAAGGGGGCGGGGAGGATGGCGGCGGAGCCATGGAAACTGTTCTGTGGATAAATAAGGAGAGGGCCGAACGCGGGGCAGTTCCCAGGCTGCCAGCATCTCTGGGCGGATGCGGCGCCCTCGGGAAGCTCGGCCGAGTTCGCACAAGTTGTTCTTCCCGAGCCGCTGGCGGTTGCTCCCCTCCCAACCCGCAGCTCCGGCGGGGAAGATGGCTCAGCCGGCCTCCCCGCCCTCCTGCACGCGGCTGCTCCTTTCTTTGGGGGTGGGGTGGGGTTCGGTGGGGTGCGGTGGGGGGACGCTGCGAGAGGGGCTGGGCCTGGCAGGGAAGGAAGACGGTTGTGTAAGACCTACCCTCGGTGGAGGGCGATGACAGTGAGTGTGGGGCAGAAGTTGAGTGTAGAGGTGACTCCGGTCCTCTGGGGTCATCGGGCCCTGACAGGTCCCTCTGGCCTAGAGAGCCTGGAGAAACTCCGAGATATGTCCAGGAAGATGGGTCTGTTTCGTTTTGACTTTCAGAAGTATTGGAAAAATAAACACGGGCCCTGAGGGTACGCCCGCGAGAGAACCTGAGACAGGACCCGTGTCACCAAGGTCATTCACAGGCCCTGGGGAGTTGGGTTGCCAAGGTGGAAGAAGGATGGAAAAGAATAGTAGGTGGGTGAACTCAAGCACAAAGAGCTTGAAGAGTACATGCCATCAACCTTGTCAGTTCCCTGGAACCAAATCTACTAATCTTCAAGCTTTTCCCCAAAGCTCACTGCATCTGACTCACTGTAGAGTTGCTGAGACTATACACCCAAGTCTATTGCCTGTAAAGCGCTGCTGGAGACTTAAAAGATGAAGTTGAGTCACTTTAGGGTGTGGGATCTTCAGGTGCAAAGGGGTTATTTCAAGGGAAAGCAAACTACCTGCAAGAGAAGCCTGTCAGCCGTCTAATGGTTTAATTACATGCCATATTAATTTAAAGAGCAACATGCTCATTGAGGACAGCTGGACAGTTAGGTACATTCTGATACTTACCTGGAAATGAGCTTTTAATTGGACAAAACCCAAAACAGGTTTTGTCTTTCTTTTCTTTTTTGCTTTTAGTTTAAAAAGATCTTTTAATTATTAGGAAAAGATAACCTTAAGTCCTCTTCCTCTGAGACAGTTGTGAATGATGTAGGCGAGAGCAGAGTTTTCCAAGGAGTGTTGTTGCAAAGCACATGGGCCCCTCAGGATGTAGATAATGTGCTATTTGAAAAAAAGACTGTCCATATTCACATTTCATCAATTCCCAGCAGTATATGTAATTTTTTTTGATAAACTTTTTATTCAAAATTGAGTGAAGGTGAAGGTTTACAAAGCAGATCCTCAGTTTTGCATTCATCAAATCATATACTTGGCTTCATTACAATTTTTGCAGTCCCCTCTATGCACCAACAGTTCACAGTACTTACCTCTATTCACGGTAACTATCGCATTCCTCCCTCTGTCTCTTGGTGGTGGTGGTGGGTATGTGCCGTGGAGTCGGTTTCGACTCAGAACGACCCTGCATAGGGTTTCTGAGGCTGTACATCTTTATGGGAGCAGAAAGCCTCATCTTTTTCCTGTGGAACAGCTGGTAATTTTGAACTGCTGACCATGCAGTTCACAGCCTGATTCATAACCACTATGCAACCAGAGCTCCTTCCCTGTGTCTCCTACTACCTTTATTTTTCCTCTGCCAACCTCCCTCTTGTATATTACGTGCCCTGTCACCCATGTTAGCATATGTCTACCCTCTAGCTGGTGAATCATTTTCCCTACCCCCATAACCATCATGTTATTATTAAGTGCCATCAAGTCCGTATGACTCATAGTGACCCTGCGTAGGGTTTCCGAGGAGGGGCTGGCGAGTTTGAACTGTCAACCTGGTAGTTCAAACTGAGCTTTTGGTCCAGATCATTATCCTATAGTGCCACAGCAGGACAACCAATAGATTATTTCTTTTGTCAGGAAAACCTTTTCTTAACTTTTAACAACATTGGCCTTATACAATATTTGTCCTTTTGTGACTGGCAAATTTTACTCAGTATGATGTCCTCCAGCTTCATCCATGTGGTGAGCTGTTTCGCAGATTCATTGTTATTCTTCAATGTTTCATAGTATTCCATTGTGTTTACCAAAGTTCGTTGACCTCTTTTGTTGATGGGTATTTAGGCTGTCTCCATCTTATTATTGTGTCTTGTAGACAGCATAATGAAAGGTCCTGTTTTCTTATCCGTTCTACTCTGTATGTCTCTTGACTGGTGCATTTAATCCATTTACATTCAGTGTAATAGCATATATATTTTTGATTTTGCCATTTCTGGTACCGTAATTTGATGGCATCTTAGCATTAAGTCATAGTTTAATCAGCAGTGTTTTTCTTTCTTTGTTCTTAGGTGCCATCGAGTAAGTACCGATGCATAGTGACCCTATGCACAATAGAACGAAATACTGCCTGGTCTTGCGTCAACCTCACAATTATTGCTACATTTGAGCCCATCGCTACTGCCACTGTACCAATCCATCTTGTTGGGGGGGGGGGTCTTCCTCTTTTTCTTCCATTTTACCACATGTGATATCCTTTTCCTGGGACTGGTCCCTCCTAACAATATGTCCAAAGTACAAGAGACAAGTCAGACCATCTTGGCTTCCTGGATGTAATTCTTCCAACACAGGTTCATTTATTCTTTTGGCATTCCATGGTACTTCTTTAGTGGTTTGTGGCGGTTCTTTCTTAGTGGTTCATAAAATAAGAGGTTTGAGAAATGCTGAGTTAAACATGTTAAATCATATTTATTTGTTATACAACAAATAATCTGTATGTATAAATTATTTACAGCAAGGCCTTTCAGGATCTTAAATGTGTTTGTGAATCACCATAAAAGAGGTTGTAATATGCAAACTTTCCTAAATGTATTTGTTCAGTCACTGTTTTCTTGAGAGGACTATGGTTTAGGACTAAGGAGCCCTAGTAGCTCAGTGGGTTACGAGCTTCGCTGCTAACTGAAAGGTTAGTAGTTGGAATTTATCAATGCCACTGTGTGGGAGAAAGATGAGGTTTTCTGCTCCCATAAAGACTTACAGCATCGGAAACTGTATGCAGGGTCATTATGAGTCAGAACCAACTTGGTGGCACACGACCTTCACCTCCATCATTGCTTAGGGCTACTGTTCCTTTTGGGAAATGTTGCTTTAAGGGTTATGCCAGCTTTGAAAACAGTTAAGGGAAATGTTCACACTTCAAAATGATTCACTTAATGTGTTAAGTGCTGTCGAATTGGTTCCGACTTACAGCGACTCTGTGTAGGGTTTCTGAGGAGTAGTTGGAGGGCTTGAACCGCTGACCTTGTACTTATCCTACAGTACCACACCATACTGTTGTTAACTGCCGTCAAGTCTTCAGGATCATAGCGACCCTGAATGGGGTTTCCAAGGAGTGGCTGGTGAATTTGAATTGCTGGCCCTGTGGTTCAAACCGACCTTGCAGTCCAGTGCTTTATCCCCACACCATACTGTTGTTGTTGTAAAGTGCTGTCACATCCTTCCGACTCATAGCGACCCTGTATAGGGTTTCCAAGGAGTGGCTGGTGAATTTGAACTGCCCACCTTGTTGTTTAAACCGACCTTGCAATCTAGTGCTTTATCCCAAAGCACCACACCAGGACTTCCACACCATCCTATGAAACATTCAATCAAAAATCACTTTAGATGTCATTAAGAGGGAGAAAGACTATTTGAGGAAATATCCCAAGGCAAAATTGTTCACATTTTGCTGCAGTAGAAACTAAATCAGGAGTTTCTTTAGGTAACTGGTTCCAGTGAGCACTTACTAAGTGTGAAAATTCTGTATCTGAAATATATGATATTACACTCCGTCCTACATTATTCTGATTTGTTGTTGTTGTTGTTAAGTGCCATAGACTCAGTTCTGAC
>NW_006408578.1:13759748-13780497 GCF_000296735.1 Chrysochloris asiatica
AGCACTTACTAAGTGTGAAAATTCTGTATCTGAAATATATGATATTACACTCCGTCCTACATTATTCTGATTTGTTGTTGTTGTTGTTAAGTGCCGTCGAGTCGGTTCTAACCCATAGCGACCCTGTACAGGGTTCCCAAGGGTGTAAATCTTTACAGGAGTAGTAAGCCTCATCTTTCTCCCACAGAGCGGCTGGTAGTTTCGAACCGCTGACCTTAAGGTTCGCAGCCCGATTCGTAACCACTATGCTACCAGAGCTCCTTATTCTGATTTGTAGACATTAGTATTACTATAACAATTAGTAATAATAGTAGCACTAAGCTACTAATCAATTCACTTCAAAAAATTTCCCCAAAAGATTGTTATAGAATATTTAAAACTGGAGCTCATAGAAATGTACTTTTAATAAAAAATAATACAAATAGCAAGAAAGGGGAATATAAAAATTTGCCAAGAGTTAAAATTTGGCAGAGGAAAGAAAAAAATACCAAATATATATATATGTTGTTGTTGTTGTCAAGTGCCGTTGAGTCGATTCTGACCCATAGCGACCCTGTATAGTGTTTCCAAGGAGCAGCTGGTGAGCTTGAACCACCGACCTTGCAGTTCAAATGGCTTTGCAGTCTGGTGCATTAACCCACAGTGCCACACCAGGACATACCAAAAAAAAGAGCACCAAGGGTAGGATTTCTATAAGTGAACAGTCTACTTGGAATGCTTCAAACGCAAATAACTTTTTAAAACCGTTGTTGTTGTTGTTAGGTGCCATTGAGTCGGTACCAACCCATAGCGACCTTATACACAGCAGAACAAAACACTGCCTGATCCTGGGCCAGCCTCACTATTGTTGTCACGCTTGAGTCCATAGATGCTGTCACTTGGCCAATCTTTCTCGTTGGGGGTCTTCCTCTTTTTTTCTGACCCTCCACCTTACCAAACATGATATCCTTCTCCAGCTACTGGTCCCTCCTGACAATATGTCCAAAGTATGAGAGACAAAGTTTGGTCATCTTGGCCTGTAAGGACCACTCTGGCTGCACTTCTTCCAAAACGGATCTGTTGGTTCTTTTGGCAGCCCATGGCACTTCAATATTCTTCTCCAACACCATAACTCAAAAGCTTCAATTCTTCTATGGTCTTCCTTATTCACTGTCCAGCTTTCGCATGCATATGAGGTTATTGAAAATACCATACATAGTGATATTTACACGCATTAGTTTATTTCACCTATAGACTTCAGACTTTATATTAGACTCTGATAATAGAAAGATGAATACAAGAAAATCCCTGCTCTCTCAAAATTCATGTCTGGTAGGAGATATAGATACATACAATAAATAACTACAGTATAGTGTGGCACTGAGGTTTAGAAAGTTAAAGGGTCTAGAGTCAGGATTGGACTGGTCTTATGACTTTGACTGTGGTGCTGCGGGTTAATGAGCTGGACTGCAAAGTAGGTTTGAACTGCAAGGTTGGCAGTTCAAGCTCGCCAGCACTCCTTGGAAACCCTATACAGGGTCACTATGGGTTGGAATAGACTCGATCACACACACCAACAACAATGACTTCAAATAAGAGCCCTGGGAGTGTAGTGGATAATGAGTTGGGCAGTTTGTCCACAGTTCAAATCTACCAGCTGCTCTGAGGGAGACCAATGAGTCTTTTTGTTCCTGCAAAGATTTATTATTCTTAAGTTCCATGTAGTTGGTTCCACTCATAGCAACCCTGAATAGAGTTTCTGGGAGCAGAAAGCCTCATCTTGAAATGTGGACCTCGTGGTTCACAGTCCAGTGCTTATCATAAGGAGCCACCATGTTCCATACTCTGTCAAGATTTACTCCCTCAGAAACCATGTCGCTATGAGTTGGAACCGACTTGATGGCACACAGAAGCATGACTTCAAATATTTCTTTCTCTTCCTACAGAAAATGTTCTCATCTTTGGTAACATCATGCATGTATAGAAACTCTGCTCTTTACTTGGTTCTGATTCAAAGCAACCCTATTGGGCAGAATAGAAATACTCCTTAAGCTTTCTGAGATTGTAAATCTGTACAGGAGCAGAAAGCATCATCATCATTTTCCCATAGAGCGACTGATGGGTTTGAACCACTCACGTTGTGGTTAATAGCCCAAGCTTAACCAATGAAATCACCAGGGCTCCTTTTATGCAGATAGAGTATCTGAAACTAATTAAAAATAAAATCAAACATGTTAAACTTTAAGAGTCAGGAAGAAATTTAGCAATTACGTAGACTAATCGACTCATTTTTATAGGCTGGAAAATAGAGGCAGAGAAGAAAATGGATTTGCTGAAGGTTTTAAAATGATATAATGATGGAATTAAGATTAGGCTCAGGTGTGTCAACTTTCAGCTCTTGTACTACAAGGCACTGACCTAATGTAAGATATAGTGATAAAAGCCTTAATAAAGTCTGTTTCCACTGTCTTACAGAGGGTGGGCCCTTCCCATCTCAATAAAGCCTAGAGTGATTGTTGAATAGTGATAAAATCCCTATGATTAAGTACTTATGTAAAGAAATATTTGAAAGAAGAATTGTAAGGGGGTTTCAGCTATGTCAGTTTCTGAGAAATAGCTACTATCCTTAAAAATTTAAACCATACTTGAACAAGATAAATGTTGGACATTTGGTTAAATTCGATCACTGACTACATAGTAAATAATACCTGTTCTTGTTGTTGTGAAGTGCTGTCGAGCCGGTTTTGACTCATAGCAACCCTGTATAGTATTTCTGAGGCTTTAAATTTTGGTGGGAGCAAAAACCTCATCTTTCTCCCGCAAATCGGTTGGCAGGCTCAAACCTTGGACCTTGTGGTTTGCAATCTGGTGCTTATCATAAGGAGTTATTACCAGCTTGAGTATGGGTGCTATTGTAATTTTTTTTAAAAAACAAGATCTCATGTCTTAAGCATATTTAATGAAATATTTGTGCATGAAATGATAGGATGTCTAGTATTTACTTAAAAGAGCCAAGCTATTTTTGTGTATGGGGTAGAGGAATAGAGTATACGTGATATCTGATTGGCCATATTCCAAAACAGGGTTATAGGTACATGAGAGTTCATTATATTATTATCTCTAATTTTGTATAGAGTCCTGGTGTAGTACTGTAGGATAAGCACTGGACTACAAGGTCGGTTCAAACCACAGGGTCATTGATTCAAACTCACTAGCTATTCCTCAGAAATCCTATACAGGGTTGCAGTGAGTCAGAACTGACTTGAAGGCACTTAACAAAACTTTTATATATCTTCATAAATTTCCATAATTAATATTTTTTCTATAAAAGTTACATACAGGGTCGCTATGAGTCGGAACTGACTCCACAGCATATAACAACAACAAGTGCTGTCCACCCCTATATACAAAAAGAAAAGCCCATCATAATATTGAAATATCAGAAACTATGAAAAGTTATTTTCCCTAATAATTGAGGTAAGGTTGAAAAGGAACATAACCAATAATGTTGGCATAAGCTTCCATCCTCAAATGAATTTTTGAATCTGCTGAACAAAACACTCTAAGAATGGCATGGGAGCATGTCAGATCTCCTCTAACTTCACAAGAGGGAAGGAGAATCAAAATCATTAGCATTAGTCACCCAAGGCTAAATCCCATGAAGGAGAGATCAGACATACCTCCACTCTCCAAACTTTTTGACGGATTCTGACACCAACTATCTCTCCCATGACACTTTCTACTTCTCTGTTGGGTTCAATAATTCATTGTGATGGTCACACAGAACTCACAATATTCATGATTGTAGTGGGTAATGGTTACGAATTGGGCTTCTAACCTCACGGTCAGCAGTTTAAAACTACCAGCTGTTCCGTGGGAGAAAGATGAGGCTTTCTGCTCCCGTAAAGATTTACAGCCTAGGAAACCCTGTGCAGGGTCGCTATGAGTGGGAACCGACTCCATGGCACATTACCACCATCACCACCATGTACAAGTTGGGCTGTTAACTGCAAGGTCAACAGTTTGAATCTACCAGGAGAAAAATGAGGCTGTCTGCTCCTGTAAAGATATATAGCCTCAGAAATCCTATACAGGGTTGCTATGAGTTGGAACCGACTCCACGCACATAAGCAGTGCACCACCACCAGATTACAGTTCAGGGTCAGAAATTACTCACCGTACAGTTCTATCAGGACAGTCTCGTCTCAGCAATGTCTGCAGGAACCTCTCTCTCTAGCCCTTGGCCTTTCAGCCTGGCCTCTGCCCTGCTTGGACAAGTGTTACAAAGCTCTTTTAGCACTACTGATTAAGTGTCCAGAGGCACCTCATTCTGCCAGCAAGCCTCCAGCCAGAAAGCACTCAGCCTTCTTGCTCTGTGGGCCAGGAAGTGCCCTGCTCTTTCTCGTGCCAGTCTCTTGGTTTTGCTGCTGTTCCTTTTCTGCTCCTCTTTCTTGCCATCTTCAGGGTCATAGTATTCTGTCTCCTGGCTTGAGGATTTTCAGCACACAGATCTTCTAAAAGAGGCCTCCACTTCTGGCTCTTTTTTCTGATGGTATTGAGAGCCTTTTCCACCTTTGTGATGGCAAAACTGGCCAATCCCCATGTTAGGGTTCTATATATATACCTTATTTGCATAGTCCCACCTCCACAGGGGTACCATGTACCTTATTTACATTCTCAGCAAGCTATCCAATCCACTTGGTGGGCCAGAAGTACCTCATATTTGCATAATCCTACCTAGTGTGGCTCTTTAGGATAAAACACTGGACTGTGAACCTCCATGTCCACAGTTCAAACTCACCAGCCACTCCTCAGAAACCCAATACAGAGTTGTTATGAGTCAGAACTGACTCGAGTGCACACAACAACAACCACAAACCCAGTCATTTGGTGAGAATTCTAAAGACTAAGGCCAGAAGAACAATACTAAGCCATTCACAGTTTTAAAAGGCAAAAGATGTCACTTTGATGACTAAGGTACAACTGACCTAAGTCAGCCAGGGTCTTTTCAGTCACCTCATATGCATGTGAAAGCTGGAAGACATGAAAAAGGAAGACGAAATAATGCTTTGGAACTATGGTGTTGGTGAAGAGTATTGAATATACCACGGACTACCATAAATGTGGCACTGTGGGTTATTGCACCAAACTGCAAAGCTGTTTGAACTTCAAGGTCAGCAGTTCAAGCTCACCAGCTGCTCCTTGGAAACCCTATACTGGGTCACTATGGGTCAGAACCGACTCACACACAACAACAACAACCATAAATACAAGGAGCTCTGTTAGTGTGGTGGCTAAGAGACTGCTAACCTCAAGGTCAGCAGTTCAAAACTACCAGCTGATTCCATAGGAGAAAGGTGAGGCTTTCTACTCCTATAAATATTTACAGCCTCAGAAATCCTCTATACAGAATCGCTAAGAGTTGGAAATGATTCCACAGCACACCACCACCATAAAAACAAATAATCAGTCTTAGAAGAAATACAACTTTAGAGAATGGATGGCAAGACTGGCTTGCTGGCTTGCTTTGGACACATCACCAAGAAAGACCAATCATTAGAAAAGAACATCATGTTTGGTAAAGTAGATGTTCAGTGAAAAGACGACTGACCCAACAGTGGACTCAAACATACCAGCAGTCATGAAGATGAGGCAGGACCAGGCAATGTTTCATCCTCCTGTTCAACTTGTACACGTGACCGATCCAACGTGACAGCAACTAGGAACAACAAGCGTCGTGTAACTTACCAGTTGTATTCACGTCAGCACAGCCGATTCCCAGTTCTGCCGAGTATGTCTGCAGTTGAAGGCACAGTATTTCAATTGTGTTATCTGCAAGAGTAATACTTGAAGCCTTGTCTGAAAATTAAATTTCCTTAAGACTTACGTTGTTTTTAAGTACTGCCATGTCTTTTTCGACTCATAGCGACCCTGTATAGAGTTTCTGAGACTTTCAATCTTTGCAGGAGTAGAAAACATCATCTTTCTCCTACAGAGCAGCTGGTGGGCTCAAAACACAGGCCTTGTGGTTCGTAGTCCAGTGCTTACCGTATGGGGTCATAAATGGTAGTAAAAGTCCACAGGATTTCCAGGAATATTGAAGGCTAGGCCCATTCTGACTTGCTTGTCTTTTAAAAAAGGATTTTTTTTTTCTCTTCAGTTTTGGTACACAAAATGGGAGTTCTCCTATATCTTCAATCAGCTAAAATTCATCCTTTGTTGTTGTTCTGTGGCTCTTAGCAACACTGTATAGATAGGGCTTCTGAGGGGTGATTGGTGGGTTTAAACTACCAACCTTGCAGTTAGCATTCCAGTGCTTATCCTACTGTACCACACTAGGACCCCAAAGTTCTTCTGACAGAGTATTAAGTCAATCTCAAAGCCACATTATCATGGAATCTATAGTATTATTAGGGCCTCTTTGTGGCTAAGAAGAATTGGTGTGTTACTGTTTTTATTATAAGATTTATATAGCTGGTTTATAATACTGTATCCTTAATTGTATGGGTAATATATTTAAAACACATGTGGTAGCTGCAGTTCTGATTCTATTTTGAGTGACTTTGAGTTTTCCCCCATTTCTATTCTTATTAGGTATACCTGCATCTGGAAACTATCAAAATGTCACCAAGACAACACAATGAATGCGGTTAATTAAAGGGAGAGACACCACTGAGGTTATACCCAAGATCACTATCATTTAGTAAATTTTTATTGGCAATACTTCTTGCTTTGGGAAAAGCTGGAAAACCGTAACATGGTGGGATTTCTAAGCACACAGAAATGAAATCAGTTTCAGGATGAGACTGATTTCATGTGCTCAGATGTTTGATGGAGAGTATTTTTATCTCATTGTACAATGGTGGGTCAGTGGCAAAATTCTTGCTTTCCATTCCAGAGACCCAGGTTTGAATCTCAGCTAATGCACCTACCTCATGGTCTTCACCACTTCTCTGTCATTGGAGACTTGTGTGTTGAAATGATGCTGAATAGAATTCAGTGAAACTTCCAGAGTATGATGAATGAGGAAGAAAGGCCCGGCAATCTACTTCCAAAAATAGCCAATGAAAACTTGATGAATCACAATGGTCTGATCTGCTGCTGTTCATGGGGATGGTGCAGGATGCATACAACTTTATTCCTTTGTTCCTCAGGTCATAATGAGTGTGGGGGGGGAGGGGGTATGGTATGTGCCTACTTGACGTCTGTGAACATTAACATTTTTATCTCACCTTGCATCAATTACAAACACTTTAAGGAGGCTTGAAGCATCTCTTCATGTTTTGCATCATGTTTCTGCTCAAAGTCAGTGAACCCAGTTTGTGACTAAATTCCCTTTAGGGATTACAAGGGCTCGGTGACGCTTTCTGTGCATCAAACACTATCTGAAGTAAATAATAGTCTGACTGGCATATAAATGTACTCTGTCCAAATGTATGTTTGTCATTAATTAATAGACCACAAATTTATTCCAAAGCCTTTTCTAAATTCATATGATTACTTTGTTCTCTTGTGTTATTTAAGCCGGTGAATACTAAATGCACTGTTTTAAATGTAGGGGCTAAGAAAAGGAGAATCAACACTCTAGCTGAGACTCTTCTTCATCAAATTGGTAAACTCTATATATGTACAGCCTTATTTTATATAACACATAGTAATATTTTTGGTTTTATTATATGACATAAGAGATTAAATGGTGTCAGGGATAATTCTATGCACTTGTCAGCTTTGTTTTATTATTTGGCTATCAGAACTGGAAGTTTTGGACATACCTTCTTTGCCACACCTTTATACTTAACCTAATATTTCCTCTAGGACTACTGGTGTGGCACTACAGGATGAGCACTGGACTATGAACCACAAGGTCGGCAGTTCAAACCCACTAGCGGCTTCTCGAAAACCCTACACAGGGTAGCTATGAGTCCCAGTTGACTCCACAGACCTTAACAATAACAGCAGTGCCTCAGACCAAGAAAGTTTTCATAATCTAGATATACTATCAAACCTAAAATACCTAGGATATAGATCTAGATGACATTTGCATTTCTGATAAGTACCATCCAATTTGTGAGTTTCTTAATAGAAACTTATCAGCAATGCAAATGTTATCCAGAATGTCTCAGAATTCTCTTGTTACAGTTTGGATTTTCATTGTCTAAGTATCTCCACTTGCTCTTTATATAGTCTCCCTTCAGGTGATCTTTATTTATTTTTTTTTTTAAAGGGGCCTTGTGATTGTTGTTATTAAGTGCCATAGACTCAGTTCTGACTCATAGTGACCCTGTATAGGGTTCCCAAAGAGCAGCTGGTTTGAACTGTTGACCAGCACTTACCCTACAGCACTACATCAAGACTCCATAAAGGAGCTTTTGTTGTTGTTAAGTGTTGTCGATTCCAATCCATAGTGAGGAGTGGCTGGTGAACTTGAACCACCAACCTTGTGGTGCAAGCCGGCTTTGCAGTCCGTTGCATTAACCCACAGCACCATATAAAGGAGCTTTAGTCTTGGATTATTACAGCGAACAAGTAAACCAATGGCATCATCGCTGAACTGTCAAAATCAGAGGTGGAATTGTTATTGTTAAGTGCTATCGAGTCAGTTTGACTCATAGCAACCCTGCATATGGTTTTCAAGGACCGACTGGTAGGTTTGAACCACTGACTTTGTGATTCAAACCGACCTTGCAGTCCAGTGCTTTATCCCACAGCACCATACCAGAATTCCTGGAGGTAGAATTAGTTTGTAAAATCTTGCCTCATTTAGTCCGTAGTCATTATTTGTCACTTACTGGCATGTTTATGCTAATCAACCCTATGAGGTAAATACTACTATTCTTCCATCTTACAGATGAGGCATTTGAAAAGTAAAGAGATTAAGTCACTTATCTAAGGTCACACAGACAGTTAATGACAGAATTGGGATCTGAACCCAGGTCCATGACTCTAAAGCCCATAGACACGTCATTCTTGCTCAGAGAGGAGTTTGTACTCATGTAGGCTTTACAACCTAAGCATCTCTTAGGTAGATGCTTTAAGTACCTACCTACTCTCATAATTGGAAAAGTAAAAACTGCATTAAATCAAAATCATGGCCGCTGTTTCCTTAGATCATCCATCATTAGTCACCCTTCTTCATCACTTCCAAAACAATAGTAGGTAAGCAATTGACTTAACCATCAAGAGCATCCACACATTCTGTGTACAGATGGCACTGGGCTAGTTGTGACTGAACCTAATTATTTTGGCTTCTCTAGTGTTCAGTTCTAGAAATAGTCCTCAAAAATAGGGTGACTTGGAAAGACTTACTTAGGTCTACTGCAAAAAAAGAGGGGAATCATTCTGGAAGCAAATGTGTTCGTAACTTCCTTATAAACAGGAGAAGGCTCTTTATTAATGGTCTAAGTAGACGTTAACTAAGAGTATATTACACAGGATCGTTATTAAGACGATGCATGACATGTGGAAGTGGAAAGAGCCCACCATTGAACACAGATCATGGCTCAAAAACTGGGATATCTTCTTCCTTTGGTTCCCTCCGCCAGCCTCTCTCGAGTTCTTTCTTGTTGAACTCTCCCTCACCTCCTATATCTTTGCAGAGCCCCAAACCATTCTATGATCAGTTGAAGACTAACTGTTCATTGTCCTAACTGCACCTCTAATTTTGAGATGGATGGAGATAAAACCATTCTAATTGCCCACACTTTACAACCAATGGGATACTTTGCCAAAAAGAAACCTTTCCCCTCTCTTATTAGGAAAACAAATACCAAATGTAGATTGTGGGTTAGTCTGATAACATATAATATCTCTCACGTACTGCATAAATCATCACCACTAGCTTGGTACAGAAATAAGAGGAAGCCACATGTATTTGGGAGTTGGGAGGAAGGGGCGGTGTCTCAGCAAAGCCAGAAAACAGTGGGTTTTGGGTCTGAGGAAGTAGGCTGGCAGTCCCCACAGGGAAATGTGCTTATGTGTCTGGTAGCAAGCCCTGCAGCTGGCCTCTGGGCAAGTCTTGGTGTGTGTGTGTGTGTGTGTGTGTGTGTAGCGATGGGGGTGTGGGGGCAAAGGATGGGGATGCATTGCTCTCCTGAAGCCTGGTTTGAAGGGGGACCAGTAGAACAGCAGCGTCCTGCCTCTTGAAGCAGCTAACACCATTCTGTCAGACGAAGAGGGTGCAAACTTTGTGGAAATAGTTGAAACCTATGGCATGAGGTTGGGCCCTGAGAACTGGCAGCCTGCCAGTGGCAGTGAGAAGAGCCAGGGTCCCCAGTAAGCCCAGGACAACGGTGCCTTTGCAAGCTTTATAGTTGCAGTGCCTGCCAGGGATGCTGACTCTCAGCTCTGCCTTTTCCAAAGAGTTCCACTTTTTAATTCTGTTGGTCCTCTTGCTTGAATAATATAGAAAGCGAAGTAAAAAGTCATGCACGGCTTCTTTGTTGGTTAATTTAGGTTACAGTGGCCAACATTGCACTGTATTTCTGAATTTCATGTTAAAGAAAAAGCAGGACTTCCCCTCACAAACTAAGCTGCTGTGGGACAGTTTGCTCTGATTGTCATTCCTGAGTCGGTACAACTTTTGTTGCTGTGCGTTGATTTGTTAACACTATACAAGTCCCAGGTAGCAGGCTCGGATGGGTCTCAAAATAGTACAGACGCACATGGCTGATAAGATCCCAGTGGCCAGAATGTAATGTTGCACCATCTGTGACATAACCTCCAGGATAATCGCTGTTGCCCTTTGCTCCAGAATCCAGTTCCCGATGCATCAAAACACGGAAAGTCCTGAAACATTTGGAGGGTTGGTTTGTGTGTACTTTTCTTGAAGTTGGTGAAACTTCCAGTCGACTTTGGAAGCATTAAGCAGCTCACAGCCTTTTCTTTTCTTTCTTCTTCTTTTTTGCTTTGGAGGGACAGGTCACCAAACAAACTTTCCGGTGGTCGTTAAGCAGGGGAAAGTTCTTTTCTGCAGCACGTGCCAGGGATTTACAATGCCCAGCACACACACGGGGCACAGCTCTGGAATTCTGGGGACAAAAACACGCTGTTAATTTGTGCACCGGCTGCTTTAGAATGTGTGAGCAGGGAGGACACTAATTTAAGGAGCAGGAAATTTGGGTGTGAGGTACGTTTATTTTCCAGGCTGAGTAATGCTGGTGAAACATGGGGAAAGCCCCATAGGGAAGAACCTTCAGTGTCTCTGCTGACCCTGACCAGTATGCCTGCTCTCAGGTACCTGGCCCCACCCCCAAATGACCTACATCTCCAGGTCTTCTGGATTTGAGGATGGGGCCTCTCTGGAGAGGAAGGGAATGCGCTCTTAACATTTATAGAGGAAATCAGGAAGTGGGGAGTCAAAGCCTGGACTTCCTGGTGGGACTGCTGACTCACCCTGCAATCCTTTAGGCAATTTCCTTCATTTCTTTGTACCTCAGTTTCTCAGTTAAATGAAGGCTGGTGATGGAATTCCCCTAGAGGCATTACCAAGTCTACTGCCCTCAAGTGATTCCAACTCATGAGGACCCTCCAGGACACAGGAGAACTGCCCCAGAGGGTGTCCAAGGCTGCAGTCTTTACAGAAGCCAACTGCCACATCCGTCCCTGCAGAACAACTCAAGTTTGAACTACTGACTTTTCAGTTAGCAGCCAAGCACTTAAGTACTGCACCACCAAGGCTTCTTAAAGGCATTACCAAAAACAAGCCGTAAAAACCCAACTCAGTGCCATGGGCCAATTCCAACCCATTGTTTTTGTTAAGTGCTGTCGAATCGATTCTGACCCATAGTGGCCCTGTATAAGGTTTCTAAGGAGCAGCTGGTGAGCTTGAGCCACCAACCTTGCGGTTCAAAGCAACTTTGCAGTCTAGTGCATGGTTTCTGAGATTGAAAATCTTTTTGGGAACAGTCAGCCTCCTCTTTCTCCCTTAAAAGCATCTGGTGGGTTTGAAATGCG
The DNA here is from genome assembly GCF_000296735.1 of Chrysochloris asiatica. Classification (NCBI taxonomy): domain Eukaryota; kingdom Metazoa; phylum Chordata; class Mammalia; order Afrosoricida; family Chrysochloridae; genus Chrysochloris; species Chrysochloris asiatica. The sequence continues at coordinate 13,771,680 of NW_006408578.1, forward strand.
GACCTTGCAGTTAGCATTTCAACACCTAATCTACAGTACCACCAGGGTATCTGTTGTTGTTGTTGTTGTTGTTAAGTACTGTGGAGTCCATTCCCATTCATAGTGACCCTGCACAGGGTTTCTGAGGCTGCAAATCTTTACGGGAGCAGAAAGCCTCATCTTTCTCCCACAGAACAGCTGGTAGTTTCGAACTGCTGACCTTTAGGTTAGCAGCCCGATTTGCAACCGCTATGCTAACAGGTATATGGACCATCTAATTAATGTTTATGTTTTTTTGAGATAACTGGCATTAAGAGGTCTTATTATTGTAAAGCATCATTACCAGAAGAGTATATCTTCACTCTGTAGTCAACACCAAGCATAGCACCGGCTGAATAAATATCCTTCAAGGTCTTTGGGGTTATCTTACTTACTGGTCAGTCTGTGATACTCCCTCCTTTTATTATTTTCCACAGTGATGTCAAGTTATGCCATTTACATGACGTTTTGATTCTAGAAAAGGAGGATTTCATTTCTCTTGATCATTTCAGAGCCTGGCTGTTGGGCAGTCCATAAATATCTGCCATGGGGCTGACTAGATGTGGTGGGAGGGCGGTCCAGAGGAAAGGGAGGGGAGGCTGCAGGCTGCCCTCCGGTCAGTCCCAACTCTGCGTGGTCTCTGAAGGAATTTAGGCTGTGCCTTTGTACTTGATTTTCTTTTCCCCCTTCAAAGTGTTGACTTCATTGTTTGCTTAGGATGAATACATCACTTCCTCTTTGGGGGTCTGTGTTTTGTCTCCTGCTGGGTCTGAAATGTCATGTAATTTGTTGGTTTTTGTTGCATTATGCTTGGGATTAGTTTGTTTTTTTATGTTCCTAAATCATCACTGGTCTCTAGAATCAAGTTTAGGAGGCCACTTCTGCCTCCTGATTAATGATTTGAGAGAAATTTGCAGCCCTCAGCATTTACCAGGATATATGTCTTGGTCTTCAACTACTCTGGTTGTGTGAGCTAAAAGAGAGTGTTCCACTGCAAGGTCAAAACAAAACCCAACAATACAGTTGCTGTCATCTCTTCTTCCCACTGAGCAGGCATGCTGCTCTGCTGCTTTGCTCATGATCTGACAGAAGGTCATCTAAAAGTGGGTCCTCAGCCTCTGTTCCCAGAAGGGCAAACATCAAGTCTTTTCCTCGTCAGACTTACTAGTCCTCCCGTGTCCCCTACCTATGACTTTCTCTATTCATGCAATCAACGTTTTGCTGCTCTAAGAAATACACTTGGAATTTATTAACTCACTTCAGATAGTACCCTAGCCAGTGGGTGTGCAATATGGATCATGAGACTTAGTTCCTGCTCTCTAAGAACAGTGGTGTGGCTACTGTAGGGGTAGTGGAAGGGCAAATGGTGATGGAGAAGATTGAGAAAGACGCAGATTACATAAATCACAATGCAAAGAGCAGGATTTCTGATGATAATCTGAAACTCAGAGTAATCACATTCATAATATTCATAGATAGATAGATAGTTGCTGTTGGTAAGTGCACTCAAGTTGGTTCTGACTCACACCACTAGAAGAGCAGCTTCTGTGTTTGAACCACCGACCTCATGGTTCAAACCAACCTTGAGATTGAGTGCTTACCCTATGGCGCCACACCAGGACTCCAGATAGATGGATATTTGATCCCAACAGATGGTGTATCCAAAGCAAGTGAGTTGAACAATGTTTTGTTGTGATTCACTAGGTTTTATGTGGTTGGTTTTTGGAAGTAAATCATTAAGCCATTCTTCCTAGTCTGTCTTAGTCTGGAACCTATACTGAAACCTCCTCACCATGGTATTTGAAATACTAGTAGCATAACAACATGCAAGTAGAACTAACTGAAAGATGGGTTGTTATTGTTATTGAATGCTGTCGAGTCGATTTTGACCCATAGCGGCCCTATATAGGGTTTCCAAGGAGCAGCTGGTGAGCTTAAACCAATGACCTTGCAGTTCTAATGACTTTGCAGTCTGACACATTAGCCCACAGTGCCACACCAGGGCTCCTATAGATGGATTGTTGTTGGTAAGTGCTGTCGAGTCGATTCCGACCCATAGCGACCCTGTACAGGGTTTCAGAGGCTGTAAATCTTGACAGGAGCAGAAAGCCTCATCTTTCTCCCACAGGGCAGCTGGTAGTTTTGAACTGCTGACCTTGAGGTTCGCAGCTCAATTCGTAACCACTACGCTATGGGTAGTGGCAGAATATTCATGGTGGAGGTGGTGGTTGTGTGCCACCAAGTCATTCCAACTCAGAGCGACCCTGTGTAGGGTTTCCGAGGCAGTAAGTATTTACGGAAGCAGAAAGCCTCATCTCTCTCCCACAGATCAGTTAGTAGATTCAAACTGCTGCTCTTGTGATTAGCAGCCCAATGTGTAACCACTACGTTACCAGGACTCTTTGGCATAATATTCTTTGTTGTTGTTGTTGTTAAGTACCATCAAGTCAGTTCTGACTCATACTGACCCTTTATAGGGTTTCCAAGGAGCAGCTGATGGGTTTGAACTGCCGATATTGTGGTTTGAAGTCCAGTCCTGATCCTACAGTGTGAACATATTTCTTGAGCTCCTGCACTATGATACATCATTTATTTTCAGCTTTATGGAGGCTTTTGTGGTGAGTTCTATTATCATCCTTAATTTACAGAGGCAGGAATGAAGATTTAGGGGGTTTAGATAATGAGGGCAGGATTATTAGCTGATTTGAAACTCAGGCATGTTGGTTCCAAAGTGCCTTTACACATAAAAGGCTACCACAGGCTCTGTTTTCTAGAAGGAAACAACAACAACAAAAACTTTCTAGAGCCCTGTGAACAGGGTGTATCTTTGTGATTGAGTTCCTGGGTAGGGCAAACTGTTAAGTGTTGGGGTGCTGACTGAAAGGGGGACAGTTTAAACATAGAAGTGCCTGGAAAGACAAGCCTGGTGATCAGCTTCTGAAAGGTCACAGCAGGTGAAAACCCTGAGAGACACAGTGCTACCCTGACACACATGGAGTTGCCATGACTCAGAGTCAACTAGACAGCAAATAGTTTGGTTTTTGGTTTATCCCCATGATAATACTAAAAATTAAGTCCTCTTCCTTATGTTTCCCTGAAGAGTCATAATTTGTTTCTTGTGTTCTAAAAGGATGTTGGGTGGAGTTGCTGGGTTTTAAAGCATGTTAGTACTTCTTTGGATTCCATTGCGCGTAGCGCTAGTCTTTAGTATATTTCATGTGAGCCTGCCTCTGGGCTGTCTTAGTTAGCTCTCGGTTGGACTCAGGGGAAACTTTGGGCCATTCTGTGGATCCAATAAAGGGTATCTTCTTAGAAAAGTAGGCTGGAAGAGCTGAGTAGGTCTTACTTCACGTAGTCATAAAGGAAAAACCAGATCTTTCTAATCTATCTGGACCTATTAAGACTCCTTTCTAGACCCCAAATGAGCATTCTTACAGTTGACATGCTTATGAGTATCATCATCACTTCCTTGTTGCTATATTTAAGGGCACAGTGTTCATCTCATCTGAATTCTCACTATAATCTACAACTCACTGCTGTCTTTTTCCTTGAAAATGTTCTGCTGTATTTTAGCTAAAAGAAGCTACACAGCAATTTAACAATTTTTATATAAATTGTTCCATAAATGGGTTACATTTTCCACAATGTGTTAATATTCTTGTTGTTTCCATTCTGTTCATTCTTTTTCCATTGATCTAGCTTCCCTGGGACTCCTTGTTATCTCACCTTTGTTTTAGAATAAAAGTTGACTGTTTGGTCTCATATAGTTGATTGGTTAAAGAAGCACAGTAATCATGGATAACACATTTATTTTATAAACCAATCATTTATTTGGATGAAAGATGACTACCTTCAGTTCCATATTCAAAGGGTATTTTAGGGCGATAATCTCAGGAGTTCCTCAAGTCTCTGTTAGTACAGTAAATCTGGCCTTTTTTTAAGAATTTGAGATTTCTGCTTCACTTCTCTTTCTTTTTGTCTGGGACCTTCTATTGTGTTCCTGATCAGATCAGTCAGTAGTGGTAGCCAGGTATCATCTAGTTCTTTTGGTCTCAGGCTAGAGGAGGCCATGGTTCATGTGAATTCTTAGTCCTCTGGAATAGTATCTTCTTGGAATCTTTGGTTTCCTTGTTCCAGAGGAGTAGAGATCAATAGTTTTGTCTTAGCTGGCCACACACAAACGCTTAAGACCCCAGACGCTATTCACCAAGCTAGGATGTAGAACATTATTTTTATAAACCATGTTATGGCATAGTTCATAACTATGTTATGCCGACTGATGGAGTCCCACACCTGCGAACACAGTAAACTAATCCTGTAAGGTGTTTGGTTATGTCTAGGAAATATCTGTAACTGTGCCCATTATGTAGGTTATTGCATGTACATATGCAACACATACAAACATGTATACGCACCTGTACATGTATACCTAGATACTCACATGTACCTTCCTGTACACATATATGCATACGTCTCTACCCAATTTATACCACCATCTTCTTGAATAAACCTATTCTCTTGACTTCCATGGCACCATACTTTCTTGGAACCCTTGTGTGGCACTGTAGGATAAACACTGGATTGCTAACCTTAAGGTCAGCAGTTCAAAGCCACTAGCCACTCCTTGGAAACTCTATACAGGGCCGCTATGAGTTAAAACTGACTCAATGTAACTTAGCAATTACAACAGCAACACCAGATTTTCTTGGTTTTCTTCCTGTCTCTCTGGGTGATGCCTTTGTCTTTTAAATATTGGCATTCCCTAAAGATATATTCTACACCATTCTCTCTTGTCTTAGGACACCCTCACTTTCAGAGAAGTCATTTATTGTTGCAGCTTCATTTAGTCACTCTATGTGGATGGCTTCCCAATCTCTACTTCCTGAATGGATCTTTCTGTACAGAATTCATACTCAACTACTGCTGGGGCACTGTAGGACAAGCACTGGGCTACTAACCACAGGTTGGAGGGTCAAACCTACCAGCCACTATGAGTCAGAATCTGCTTGACACCACTTAGCAACAAAACAATTCGCTTGGCTGACAGTAACTCAAATTCAACAGGTACAAAAATTGAACTTGTCATCTTTATTGCAAACCCTTTCCTTGGGGTCGCTTTCTGTGAACAATACTATTGGCCATTCATTTGTCCAAGCGAAGGACCTTTGCTTCATCCTCAAGTCTTTATTTAGTTTTCCTCTTCCTCAACAGTTATTCTTTCAACAAGTTCTGTTTCTTCTTATTCCATAATTACTTGAATCTTTTTGCTTCTCTCTATCCCATCATTACCATTTTAGTTCATGTCAGCATCATCTCTTTCTGGTTTCCTGCAGTAGCCTGCTAACTAATCTTCCCCTCATGAATTCCTGCCCTTGCCAATCTATTCTTAGCAAGGCAACTAGGATGGATTTTCTAAAATGCAAATCTAATGATGTCACTCTCCTACTTAAAATTCTCCAATGGTTACCTACTGCTCTTAGGGTGAAGGTTAAGCTCTCTAGTACAGTTTGTTGTTGTTGTTAAGTACCGTCGAGGTGGTTCCAATTCATAGCCATCCTGTGTAGGGTTTCAAGGCTTTAAATCTTTATTTATTTATTTATCCAGTTTATATTGTGAATTGAGTGTTAGTTTACATGAGAGAACATCAGTTTTACACTCATCGTTTCATTTCAATGATTACAATCCCCTCTGTGCATCATCATGCAACAGTATTTGTTTCTATTCCCTCTGTTTTGTTTTGTTTTTTGGGGGGATGTACATCAAACCACTCAGGAATATATAATCATTTAAACAACCAAAGGGCACATTCTGCAAACCTGCCTCCTGGCCGCCAGCACTCAGTCTTTCTCTTTCCATGAGTCTAGAGTCCTCAGCTGCTCTATCTCTCCATGTCCCCATCTCTGCCTCCATCTCTGGTGTTGCTGCTTCTCTGGATAGGGTCTCGAATTCCACTCCTGATCTTCTCCCTTGATGGTCCTAGGATCCTCTGTTCCTGGACTGTAAGATTAACTATCCCCCCCTTTTTGTTACTGAACTTCTACCTTTACAGTTGTGACAGTTGCAATTAGTCATGAAACAATTACTATTGAATCATAAGAATCGTATCCCCATCTCTTTTCACCAGACCCATCTAGACAAGATGAAAACTATTCAGTGGGGATTCTACCTTCCCCCACACACTCTTAAACTAAACCCCCTCTTGAAAACTTGTAAGCCAGTCACCTCGTGCCTTTATCGCCCCCTCATTTTAGGTAGCCAATGTCTAAGTTGCCTTCCCTGTCAACTTCAAGGCTTTAAATCTTCATGGGAGCAGAAAGCCTCATCTTTATCCTAAGGAATGACTGGCTGGCTCGGATTGTGGACTTTGTGGTTTGAAGTCCAGTGCCTATTATATGGAATCACCACATTCCCAGATCTGTATTATTTATCTATTCCTTCATTACAAATTACCCCAAACTTTGTGACTTAGACAGAAAACATTTATTACCTCATCATTTCTGTGGGTCTGCAATTTTGGAGTGGCTTAGCTGAGTGGTTCTAGCTACAGGCTTCTCGAGGTTGCAGTCATCTGAAGGTTTCATTGGGGTTGGAGGATCTTCTTCAAAGACGGCTTACCCACATAGCTGTTTGCAGTAGGCCTCAGCACCTCACTTGTTGTTAAGTGCTGTCGAGTTGGTTCTGACTCACAGTGACTCTTTACAGGGTTTCCAAGGAGCAGTTGGTGGGTTTGAACTGCTGACTTAGTGATTTACAGTCCAGGGCTGATCCTACCTTACTGTTATTGGTTGCCTTTAAATCAGCTCCCAACTCGTAATGACCTCATACACAATGGAACAAAACTGTGCCAGGTCCTGCACCAGTCCACGGTTGCTGATTGGACTGTTATGATACATAGTTTTCACTGGTTGATTTCTGGAAGTAAATCATCAGGCCTTTCTTCCTAGTTTGCCTTAGTCTGGATGTTACACTGAAACTTCGCTTGAGATCTGTTGGCCAAGAATCGAGCTTGGGTCTTTCTCATGGAAGGTGAGGATTCTACTAAGGAATCACAGTGGTCTCCCACTCCAGCACCATATGGAACTTCCTTATGTCTCCTTGAGTGTCCTCACAACATGGCAGCTGGTTCTTCCCACATCCTTCTGCCTCCCTGCCCCTACCCAAGAAAATATGGCTCAAGAGACAGGAGGAAACTGCTATCCCTTATATATCCTGCTCTCAGGTGGACCATAATTTTGGTCACACTGGACACGTTGTTTTCATTAGGAAACCAAGCCACTAAGTGGATGCCATACTTTAGGGGAAGGCAATTAAATTCTACCTTATGAAGGGAGGATTATCAAAATATTTATGGACATTTAAAAATGATCATTGGGCTTATTGAATAAATTGGTTGTTGATAAGCTCTGTCGAGTCGACTTCGACTCATAGCGACCCTGTATAGGGTTTCCGAGGAGCAGCCGGTGGGTTTGAATACTGAATAAATGAATCAACATAATTTCATTAATTCAGCAAAGTATTTACTGGGTCTCTATTACTGCCAGACTTCTCCTGGGTGGAAGGTGGTCGAAAACTCCCCTGGGAGAGTGGACAATACCAGAGTAGAGGGATGCTGGTTCTTCATTTCTAGAACCCGGGACAAAACCCACAAAGACACTTCCTAATCTCAGTAGCCCTGTCATTACTGCCCCAAGACTACCCCAATTCCTGGTCTAACTTCACCCACTTCTATGATTTGTTTCTTCCCTGTTGCTATTAAGTGCCGTAGAGTTCGTCCCGACCCATAGTGGCCATGTATAGAGTTTCTGAGGAGCAGTTGGTGAGCTTGAACTGCTGACCTTGTGGTTCAAACTGGCTTTGCAGTCCAGCGCGTTAACTCACAGCATCACATCATAGACTCCTAGGCTATTTTTTCATTTATCCTTTGTTAAAAACTGTGGTAAATGTGTAGCTCACCAAGCATTTGCCATTTCAACATTCATCACATGTCCAGTTCAGTGATCATACTGATCAGCCATCATGATTACCCACTTCAAATGTTTTCATCACTCTTAACAGGAGTCTTGCTGTGGTGCTGTTGGATGAACACTTGACCTCAGGTCTGTCTGAACTGTAAGGTTGGTAGTTCATACTCACCAGCTGCTCCTCAGAAACCGTATACAAGGTCGCTATGAGTCAGAACCAACTCCATGGCACTTAACAACAACAACAGAAAATCAGTGTCCCCGGAACAATGAGTCTCCTCCTGACTGCCTTCCTCCTGCTCCTGGTAACCACTAGTAAACTTTGATCTCTGTACTTTATCTCTTCTAGATACTTCCTGTAAGTGGTATCAGACAGTATTTGTCCATCTGTGACTGACTTACTTTACTCAACATAATGTTTTCAAAGTTTACCCATTTTGTAGCATGTACCAGGACTTCATTTCTCTTTATAGCTGAGTAGTATTCCACTGTTTGAATGTACCACATTCTGTTGGTCCATTCATCTGTTGATGGACACTTCGCTGTTTTCACCTACGATTATTGTGAATAATGTGGCAATGAACATTGATATACAAGTCTCTGTCTTTGTTCTTGCGCTCAGTTCTTTTGAGTATATCCTTAGAGTAGAATTGCTGGATCATACGGCAATTCTGTGTGTAATTTTCTGAGGAATAAACTGTTGTCTGCAGCAGCTGCACCATTGTACATTTCCACCAGCAGGGAATGAGAGCTCCAATTTCTCCACAGCCTCACCAACACCTGTTGTTTTCCTTTTTATTTTCCATCATTGCTATTTTGATGGGTATGAAATAATATCC
>NW_006408578.1:13782773-13784559 GCF_000296735.1 Chrysochloris asiatica
GAGCACTCTGGCTGTACTTCTTCCAAAATAGATCTATTGGTTCTTTTGGCAGTCCATGGCACTTTTAGTATTCTCCTCCAACACCACAACTCAAAGGCATCAATTCTTCTATGGTCTACCCTTTAGCCTATGACTAATTTTCCCTCCCACTTCTTACCCATAACCATCATACATTGTTTCTTATACTAAGAAAACCTCTTCTTAACTTTTTACAACATTGGTCTCATACAATATTTGTTCTTTTGTGATTCACAAATTTCATTAAGTATAATGTCTTCCAGGGAGTCCTAGGGTAGTGTTGTAGGATAAGCACTGGATTGTTAACTTCAAGGCCAGAGGTTCAAACCCACCAACATCTCCTTGGAAATTCTACACATGGTTGCTATAAGTTGGAACTGACTCAATAGCAGACAAAAACAGGAACAAAAATAATATCCTCTAGTTCCACCCATATCATTAGTATCACATGCAAGTATAATTTTTCGGAAAGTAATATAATAACAGGCAGCAATACATTGACAGGGAGCTGCCAGAAATTCAAACTGGAGTTGAGAGGACATGAAATGAGTGATATTGTTATTGACGTCAGATGATTCTTGGCTGAAAGCAGAAAATACCAGAAAGATGTTTACTTGTGTTTTGTTGACAATGCAAAGGCATTCAACTGCATGGATCATAATAAACTATGAATAACATTGCAGAGAAGGGGAATTCCAGAACACTTAATGGTGCTCATGCTGAACCTGTACATGGACCAAGTGGCAGGCATTTGAACAGAACAAGATACACTGCATGATTTAAAATCAGGAAAATGTGTGCCAGGGTTGTATTATCTCACCTTACTTATTCAATCTCTATGCTGAGCAAATGATCTGAGAAGCTGGATTTTATGAAGAAGAACATGGCATCAGGTTTGGAGGAAGGCTCATTTACAACCTGCAACATGCAGATGATACAACGTTGTTTGCTGAATGCAAAGAGGACCTGAAGCATTTACTGAGTAAGATCAAAGCATACCTTCAGTATGGGTTACCATTTAATGCAAGGAAAACAGCAAGCCTCACAACTAGACCAGTAAACAGGATCATTATAAAGGGAGAAAATACTGAGATTGTCAGGAATTTCATTTCACTAGGATTCATAATCAATGCTTATGAAAGCAGTAGTTAAGAAACCAAACAACCTAGTGCATTGAGCAAATTTGCTGCAAAAGACCTCTTTAAAGGCTAAAGAGTGAAACTGTCACTTTGAGGACTAAAGTGTGCTTAATCCAAGCCATGGTATTTTCAATCTCCTCATACGCATGTGAAAGCTGGACAGCGAATAAGGAAGATGGTAGAAGAATTGATGTATTTGCATTTTGGTGTTGAAGAAGAATCTAGTAAGTACCGCGGGCTGCCTGAAGAACACAAAAATCTGTCTTGGAAGAAGTACAGACGTATGCTCCCTAGAAGCAAGGATGGTGAAACTCGGTCTCTTGTCTCATGTACTTTGGATATGTCATGAGGTACCAGTTCCTGGAAAATGGTATCATGCATGGTAAAGTAGAAGGTCCGTGAAAAAGAGGAAGCTCTTCAATGAGATAAATTGACACACTGATTTCAACAGTGGGCTTTAACAGAACAGTAATTGTGAGGCTAGCACAGGTCAGAGCAGTATTTCATTCTATTGTACACAGGATTGCTATGTGTTAGAACCACAGCAACACACAGACACAGACACATACATATATATGTCTGTATATTGTTGTTGCTAAGTGCCAATGAGTCAGTTCTGACTCATAGCA
>NW_006408578.1:13785599-13791740 GCF_000296735.1 Chrysochloris asiatica
AAAAAAAAAAAAAAGTGCATTGACAAGGAACTGATAGAAATTTAAGCCAAATTCAGAAGAGAACTTGGAATGAGGAATATCATTGCTGACATTAGATGGATCTTGGTTGAAAACAGAGAATACCAGAATGCCTTGACTATGCAAATTGAACAACGAATAAATAAGGAAGATTAGGAGATTTGAATTATGATATTAAAAAAGAATATTCAAAGTAACAAGGACTGCCAGAAGAATAAACATATCTGTTTTGGAAGAAGTACAGGCAGAATGCTCCTTAGAAGTGAGCATGGTGAGTCTTTGTCTCTAATTCTTTGGACATGTTGTCAGGAGGAATCAGTCCCTATAGAAGGACGTCATGCTTGGAAAGTGGAGGGTCAGAAAGACCCCAAGGAGATGGCACAGGGGCAGCAACAATGGACAAACATAATAATTGTGATGAAGGCACAAGACCAGGCAGTGTTGCATTCTTTTGTACGTAGGGTCACTATTAGTCAACTGACTTGAAGGCACCTAACAACAAGAACATCAATTATATCATTGGCATGGTTTCAATGGTTTAACTCATGACATTAGATCATATTAGGAGAGTGTTTACATTAGATTACATCCACAGATACAGAGGTTAGGATTCCAACACATATTTTTGTATTGTTGTTGTTAAGTACTATTGAGTCAGTTCCCACTTATAATGACCCTGTGTAGGATTTCCAAGGAGCAGCTGGTGGGTCTGAACTGCCCACCTTGTGGTTCTCAGTCCTGTGCTGATCTTACAGCACCACACCAGGAGTCCAACATGTATTTTGAGGGGACACAATTCAATCCATGACATGGAACCTTAACCTGGAAGTGTAAACCCTGATGGCCATATTTCCTGAACACATCCCCAACTTTCCATGGCTCTGTGTGCTCCTTTACTTGTCTGTCCATCCACTTCTGGAAAAGAAAGAGCTTCTTCAGAGAGTCAAAGGAGAGGGATCAAGTACATCATAGAAAAATCAAGAAACGAAAACTCAGGAATGTAAAATGAAAATGTATCTGGTGAAATGTTGAGCTCGGTGCTCTCAGGGAGAGGCGAGTCATATACAAATGCACGTATGAGAGATGGGGAACATATTCATGCCCAGGTCACCTCACTAACTGAGCACCAAGTGAGGATTCTCTATCAAAGTTCTAGCCACTGGATCATGCTGGTCCTCTCTTAACACTCATTATTCTCCATTGTGTATTCACTGAGATCTGTAGAATCTAGACCCAGAATTTAAAAAAGGCCAGGAAGCCCAAACTAGGAACACACAACTAAAGTTATTAGAAGGAATTTTCACAATAAAAACGATTCCATAAGAAATACAATAGAGCTCCCAGGAGTACTAGCCTTTTCCTTTACTGTTCATCCTTAATTTGACAGAAAGGAATGTGCAGCAGATATCAAGAGAAATTATGGGCATCAAGAACATACAGGATTGCAAAGGAGTCTAAGCTATGTGATAAAGGGGAAGCAGAAAACCAAATCACTGTTCGCCATACTCTCTCTACATTTGAAGTTGGAGTTGGGAATTAAATAATTCCATATTAGTTGCTCTCCCTGTTCTATCTATGCCACACATAATCTATTTGCTGCCTTGGATTGTCTGAAGTTTTTGTTTTAAGCAATATAATGACGATAAAGGAGTCAAAGAGTGTTTAAGCTACTTGTTTAAACTACTGAGGTTATTTAGAAAGTTTAATTTCGTGCCTGCAAAGTAAAGTAATTTAAGGAATTTTATTTTATAGGAATTTTCCCTTTGGATAAGTGTCTTGGTTATCTACTGCTACTATATAAAAGAAATACCAGAAAGGGATGACTTTAAAAACAGAAATTTATTTTCTCACACTTTAGGAGTTTAGAAGTCCAAATTCAGTGTGCTGGCTCTACCAGAGGAAGGCTTTGTTTCTTTGTCTGCTCTGAAGGAAGATCTTCATCTCTTCAGCTTCTGCTTCCAGATTCATTGGAGATCTTCATGTGTCTAGGCCATCTGTCTTACATCATTTGTCCTCTGTTCGCTTGTTATATCTCAGGAGATCGATTCGAGATACACCCTACATGAATCTTGCCTTGTTAATGTAATAAAGACAACCCATTCCCAAATGGGATTATAACCACAGACAGGCATAGAGTTTATGATTTACTACATATATTTTGGGGAAATATAGTTCAATTCACAACAATGATTTCAAAGAATCCCCCCACCCCCACCCTGCAACCAATGCTGTGTGAAGTAATGAGTCACAAGAAAGAATATAAAGACAATATCAGGACTGAGTTAGCACAAACAACTACCTCAATCACATGGGAAAGGACCAACCCAGGGACTCCGGGTCTGATTTCAATAAATCCCATAATTTCATCCATCAGTAGAGAATCTTGCTATAGTTTGATTCTCATATAAAATGACTTTTAGTTGACTTTAATTTTTTAAAAATATTGACAGAGGTGGGAAGTCACTAAATCAAACGGAAAGCAACAGGACAATGAACATTGAAAACACTTGGGGTTCATTGTCTCATTGCTTGGTTACTCCTTCAGATGCTGCTTGTTTTGTTAAGTTCCTACTCAGAGTGATCCTATGTACAACAGAACAAAATGCTGCCCGGGCCTGTACCATCACAATTGTTATTGTTGAACTCATTGTTGCCACTGTGTCAATCCATCATCTTGGGGAGCTTCCTCTTTTTCATTGATCCTCCATTTTACCAAGCATGATGTCCTTCTCTAGAGACTGATCACTCTTGACAACATGTCCAAAGAATCAGAGATGAAGTCTCACCATCCTTGCCTCTGAGGAGCATTCTGGCTATACTTCTTCCAACATAGATTCGTTTGTTCTTCTAGTAGTCCATGGTACTTTGAATATTCTTCTCCAACACCATAATTGAAATGCATCCATTCTAAGTCCTCCTTATTTATGGTCCAACTTTCACATGCATATGAGACTATTGAAAATACTATGGCTTGGGTCAAATGCACCTTAGTCTTCAAATTGACATCTTTACTCTTGAACACTTTAAAGAGTTTTTTTGCAGCAGATTTGATTAATGCAATATATCTTGATGTCTTGATTAGCTACTTCCTTGAGTGTTGATTGCAGATCCAAGCAAAATGAAGTCTTTGATAATTTCAATCTTTTCTCCATTTATCAACATGTTATTTATTGGTTCATTTGTGAGGATTTTTGTTTTCTTTACATTGAAGTGTAATCCACACTGAAGACTATCGTTTCTGATCTTTATTAGTAAGTATTTTAAGTCCTCTTCGCTTCCAGAAAGCAAGTTTGTATCATCTGCATGTCTCAGGTTGTTAATCAGTCTCCCTTCAATCCTGATGCCATATTTTTCATCATATAATCCAGCTTCTCAGATTATTTGTTTAGCATACAGATTGAATAAGTATGGTGAAAAAGGATGCAATCCTGACAGACACCTTTCCTGAGTTTAAACCATTCAGTATCCCATTGTTTTGTTTGAACGACTGCCTCTTGGTCTATGTACATGTTCCTCATGAGCACATTAAAGTATTCTGTGCTCTTTAATTCTTTTCAATGCTATCCATAGTTTGTTATGATCCACAGTGTCAAATGTCTTTGCATAGTCAATAAAGCACAAGTAAACATCTTTCTGGTATTCTCTGCTGTCAGTCACTATCCATCTGACATCTGCAATGGTATCCCTAGTTCCATATCCTTTTCTGACTCTGGCTGGCTTGAATTTCTGGAAGTTCTCTGTAGATATGCTGCAACAACTGTTTTTGAATTATTAACAGCCGAATTTTACTTGCATGTGATATTAATGATAATGTTCAATTATTTCCCCATTCTATTAGGTCACCTTTATTTGTAATGGTCACAAATATGAATCTTTTCCAATCAGTTGGCCAAGTAGCTGTCTTCACATTCTTGGCATAGATTCTCAGCACAGTTCCTTATAATATTTGACTCCGTCTTCTCAAGCTGACTGTTTAAACTTTCTGTTCAGCTCTTTTATCTCCTCACTTCTTCTGTTTGCTTTAGCATCTCTATGCTGGAGAGCAAATTTCAGAGTCTCTTCTGACATCCATTTTGGTCTTTTCCTTCTTTACTTTCTTCCTGTATGATGTTTTTTATGTCATCCCACAACATTTTGCTTTCTTCCTGTATGATGTTCTTTATGTCATCCCACAACTCTCTGGTCTTCGGTCTTTAGAGTCTAATGCATCAAATCTGTTCTTCAGATGATCTCTAATTTCAAGTGAGATAAGTTGAAGGTCATATTTTGGCTCTTGTGGACTTGTTTTAATTTTCTTCAGCTTCTGCTTGAACTTTCATATGAGCATTTGATGGTTCCACAGTCTGTTCCTGGCCTTGTTTTGGCTGATGATATGGAGCTTTTCTACCATCTCTTTCCACATGTGTAGTTATTTTTATTTCTTTGTAGTCTATCTGGTGAGGTCCATGTGTATAGTCATCTTTTATGTTGTTTCAAAAGTATTTGCAATGTAGAAGTCATTGGTCTTGTAAAATTGTATGTGATCTCCAATATCATTTCTATCACCAAAGCCACATTTTCTAACTACTGATCCTTCCTCTTTGTTTCAAACCTTACATTTCAATCACCAGTAAATAATAATACATTTTTATTGCGTGTTTGATCAATTTCAGACTGAAGAAGTTGGTAGAGTTCTTCAATTTCATTGTCACTGGCTTTAGAGATTGGTGTGTAAAAATGAACAATATAGTAGTGTTAACTGGTCTTCCTTGTATGGATATTATTCTGTCATAGACAGCGTTGTATCACAGACTGTTTCCCACTGCTAATCATAAAGTTGTTGTTGTTGTTGTTGTGTGCCGTCGAGTCGGTTCCGACCCATAGCGACCCTGTACAGGGTTTCCGAGGGTGTAAATCCTTACGGGAGTAGAAAGCCTCATCTTTCTCCCGCGGAGCAGCTGGTAGTTTCGAACCGCTGACCTTTAGGTTCGCAGCCCGATTCGTAACCACTACGCTACCAGAATCATAAAGTTAGCAGTGATTAAATATTTGGAATTAGCCCATAATGCCTTCTTCCTAGTCTGCATATTCCTTTCTGTCAAATTAATGATGGACAGTAAAGGAAAAGAATAGTACCTGGGAACTCTATTGTATTTCTTATGGAGTAGTTTTTATTTTGAAAATTCCGTCTAATAGCTTTAGTTGTGTGATCCTACTTTGGGCTTCCTTGCCTTTTTGTAAATTATGGGTCTAATTGAAATCTGTCCACTGTGGGTGATCCTGTTAATATTTAAAATACCCGTGGCATAGCTTCCAGAATCACACCACCACCCAAGCCACCATATTACTGCAAAATGACAGATGGATGTTGTATTTTTCCCATAGAATTGTTCAGTATTGCACCCCAAGGTTTGAATTTTGTCTTCAGTTCTTTTAGCTTGAAAAATGCTGGGTGTGTTCTCTTTCTTTTGGTTATCCAACTCTAGGTCTTTACACATCTCATTATAATATTTTACCTTGTCTTCTCAAGCTGCCCTTTAAAATCGTCTGTTCAACTCTTTTACTTCATCATTTCTTCCAGTTGCGTTAGCTTCTCTACATCCAGGAGCAAATTTCAGTCTCTTCTGACATCCACTTTTGCTTTTTTGCTGTATTATGTTCTTGATGTCATCCCTACAACTCCTCTGGTTTACGGTCACCAGTGTTCACAGCATCAAATCTGTTCTTGAGATGGTCTCTAAATTCAGTTGGTATACTCAAGGTTGCACTTTGGCTCTCGTTTTAGGTTTTTTGTTTTTTTTTACAATAACATAGTTTATTAATTTTATTGTTCCTACATTTTAAAAAATGTTTTATTGTGAATTATGTGATAGTTTACATGGGAGAACATTAGTTTTACATTCATCTTATAGTATATTGTTTCATTGTCATGGTTACAATCCCCTCCATGCAACATCAACCAACCAAAGGGTATACCCTGCAAGTCTGTCAGCACAGAGCCCCTCTCCCTCTCTGGGTCTAGAGTCCCCAGCCGCTCCATCTCTCCATGTCATCGTCTCTGCCTCCATCTCTGGCATCACTGCTTCTCTGGGTAGGGTCTGGCTCTCCGCTCTTCTCCATTGTTGGTCCCAGGGACCTCTGCTC
>NW_006408578.1:13792162-13795636 GCF_000296735.1 Chrysochloris asiatica
TCCAAAGGACACAATTCTTCCAGAAGCTCTTCAACTATCTCCTCTGTGGACTTGTGTGATTGTTCCTGTTCCAGAATGCCAATAATTCTTAAGTTATTCCTCTTCATGTTGTTCAACATGAATCTTAAGCCTTCTTCAAAATTTTTTAAATCCTTTTTTGTGTTTGTTCTTCTATCTTGGTAGTGTTGAGCGATTTATCTTCTAGCTCACTAGTTCTGACTTCTATCTCTTCAATTCTATTCCTTTGCCCTCTCAGTGTATTGTCTATTCCTGATATTCTATTATTAATCATTTGGACCTCTTTTTGTAGGTTTTGAATTATATCCAATACTGTTTTTATCTTATTTGATTGTTCCTGTAGCGCTTTCCTGACTTCTTCCTTATTTTTCTCAACTCCATTGTATAATGTTTTGATACATTTTATAATTATTTTTCTGAATTCCTTCTCTGGCATTTCCAAAGCCTGCCCATCTTCCAGTATGGAATGTAGGTCTACTTCTAGCTCGTTTGCCTCAGTCACTTTATCTCGTTTCTGGACATGTGCAGATATGGTCATTTGCTTCTGTTTTTTGGGCATATTCATAGGTTATCTGTGGCCTTAATACTTAGATGGGTATGTATTTTGGTATTTTTTATGCTTTCTGATTGCCTCCAGGTAGATGTAATCAGGAAATGGGCTTCCCTTTTCACTCTTCTTCTTAAGAAATTTCAGTATGCCACTGTTGGTCGTTGTGATTTAGCTTAGGATTTAATTTTCAGCCTATTTCCTTTTTTGTCTGCTTGTCCCACTCCACAATCCCTGTTCAGGCCTTTTTTCTAGTTATACACAGTTCAGGGCTGGCTGTGGCCATTTGGTTTTAAGTGGAAACTGTCTCTTTAAATTTCGAGGAGCTCTGTGCGCATGCGTAGTAGAACCTTCCGAGGGTGGGGCTGGGGTGTTCACTAGCTCAGGCATCCCTGCAGTCACCAGAATGGAGGTACGCAGATAGCAAGGGACCGTTGAACAGATACCAAAAGAAAATAATGTCCACACCTTTATTTCAGTGGCTCTGTCAGGCATCTGTGGCCGCTCCAATCCTTTCCCCACTTGGTCTCATACAAGATGGCGGCTCCTGGAGCAGCTGAGTGTCGCGAACCAGAAAGCAATGGATTTCTTGCTTCTGCCACAAACTCCACCAGCTGTAAGTCTTCCAACCTTCTAAATATTCCTTTATATGTGGCTCATAGTTCTGGGACCATCCCCTGACCCTACTTGGTCCTGTATTCTGTGTTGTTGCCGGGGAGTTCCTCACTGCACTTCCACCCGATCCACCATCTTGTTTGTTCTCTCGTTTTCGTTTTATCATCTTCAGCTTGAACTTGCATGTGAGAAATTGTGGCCTTGTTTTGGTTGATGGTGTTGAGCTTCTTTTTTCTCTCTTGTCATATATGTAGTCAGTTTGATTTATGTGTACGACATCTGGGGTTATGTTGTTGAAGAAAGGTATTTGCAATGAATAAGTCATGGGTCTTTCAAAATTGTATTATGAGATCTCCAGCATCATTTTCAGTAAGACCATATTTTCCAACCATTTATCCTTCTTCTTTGTTTTCCACTTTCACATTCTAATCACCAGTAATTACCAATGCAGCTTGATTGCACGTTTGATCAATTTCAGACTGAAGAAGTTGATAGAATTATTCAGTTTCATCATCACTGGCTTTAGTGGTTGGTGTGTAAATTTGAGTAATAGTGGTATTAACTGGTCTCTCTTGTAGGCATATGGATATTATCCTATCACAAGCAGCATTGTACTTCAATATAGATTTGTCTGGCTTTTTTTTTAAGCTTTTATTGTGAATTGAGTAATAGTTTACATGGGAGAGAACATTGGTTTACATTGTTCTATTCATTGCAATGAAAGATCTTAAAATGCTCTTTTTAATGATGAATATGACACCATTTCTCTTCAATTTGCCATTCCTGGCATAATAAGCCATATGATTGTCTTATTCAAAATGACCAATACCAGTCCATTTCAGCTCACTAATGCCTAGGGTATTGATCTCTATGTGTTGCATTTCATACGTAATACATTCCATGTTACAATTATTAATAGATGTTTGCAGCTGTTTCTTCTCATTTTGAATTGTGCCCCATCAGCAAATGAAGGTCTTGAAAGCTTTGCTCCATCCACATCATTCAGGTCGACCTTTGAGGAGGTAGCTCTTCCTCAGTTGTATCGTGAGTGCCTTCCAACCTCAGGGGCTCATCTCTGGTACCATATCAGACAATGTTCCACTACTATTTATAAGGTTTTTAGTGTCTATTCATTTAGAAGTGGTCTGCCTCTCCTCCTTCCCAATCTGTCTTCATCCGGAAACCTGACTGTCACGGGGGAACCCGCTGGCGTTTAAAGCTTCCAGCACTGTAGCAACACACTAGCTACCACAGTAGGACAAATGAACAGACTTGTGTTGATCTGAAAGGTTAGACCCTGAAAACCTTATGAATAGCATACCGATGGTGGTGGTGTTGTTGTTATGTGCTGTGGAGTTGGTTCTGACTCATAGCCACCCTGTACAGGGTTTCTGAGGCTGTAAATCTTTACACGAGCAGAAAGCCTCATCTTTCTCCCGTGGAACAGCTGGTAGTTTCAAACTGCTGACCCTGAGGTTAGCAGCCCGATTCGTAAGCACTATGCTACCAGAGCTCCTTAGCATACCAATGTTGATGTTAAGTGCCATCGAGCCAGATCTGACCCATAGCGACCCTGTATACGGTATTCGATGAGCAGCTGGTGAGCTTGAAGCACCAACCTTGCAGTTCAAACGGCTTTGCAGTCTGGTACATTAACCCACAGTGCCACACCAGGACTTCAGCTTATCAATGTAGGTGGTTCTAAATTTAATTACTTCTTAGTTATAAAAAGACCAGATCATACATAGACACATGTACACATGGTGGAAGAGATATGCAATGTGAGGCTCGCTTATGGAATGCACAGAGCTATCAACAAGGAATAATGAAGACTAAAGAATTGTTGTTGTTTAGTGCCATCAAGTTGGTTCCGACCCATAGTGACCCAGTATAGGATTTCCAAGGAACAACTGGTGAGCTTGAACCACTGACCTTGCAGTTCAAACCAACTTTGGAGTCTAGTTCATTAACCCACAGCGCCACACCAGAACTTGGAAGGAAAATTAAAACCTTTGAATTATGATGTTTGGGAAGAATATTGAAGGTACCATGAACTGTCAGAAGAACCAACTAATCTGTCTTGGAAAAAATACAACCATAATTCTTTTTGGAGTCCTGGTGTGGTGCTGCGGGTTAATGCACTGGACTGCAATGTAGGTTTGAAATGAGGTTCAGGCTCACCAGCTGCTCCTTGGAAACCCTATACAGGGTGAGAACAGACTTGATGGCACTGAACAACAACAACAACAATGCTTTTTAGAAGTATGGATGGGAAGACTTCTTCACATGTACTT
>NW_006408578.1:13796141-13803332 GCF_000296735.1 Chrysochloris asiatica
CTGAGATCCTGATTTGGATGTTTAGCCTACAGAACAGTGGGAAAACAAATTTCTGTCCTTTAAAGCAGCCCTATTATATTTTTGTTACAACAGTACTAGGAAACCAAGACATTGCATTATTGTCCATTGTAGACAGGTGACATCAAAACTCCACGGTCAAATACATTAAGTTATTATGTACAAATTGTGGTTGTCCTTGGAAGTAAGGCCTTTGGTGTGTGAGTTCATCAATAGTATTTAAAGCATCTTAATCTGCATGTTGTAATAGATAGTTTCCTTGAAAGAGACTTTATTTCAAGAAATATATGACAAGGCTGTAGTTCCCAAATTTTAGATGCAAACAAAGAAGAGCTTGCAAAGTGGAATTTGAATGCACAGGACAAACACATAGCGATGACACCTTTATACAATTTACATTTTATACCAGAATGGAATACTTTTATCGAAGCAAAGCAAAAACCACACAGATATAATGCATTAAGGATCTTTCAGGGCAAATTTCTCCTATTTTTAAATTGTTTCTTCTTTGTACATTCTGTGTTTATGTTTATGCTTTTCCCCAGAAGACTGTTTTTTTTTTTTTTTTTTTTTTTTTTTCAGGGTGTCTTCATTCACCAAGTAAAAATGACACGTTTTGCAAGAAAATCTCCTCAGTGGGGGATTTGAAAGTTCTCAGGCCTTACTTAGGTCCATCTAGACCTGATTTAGAAGTCTGCCACTATGATAATTAAGGTTTTGTGTCAACTTGGCTGGCCCAGGATTCTCAGTGGTTTGGCTGGCCCAGGATTCTCAGTGGTTTGGAAGTTAATATATAGTCAACCCCCAGAAAGAGACCTAATACAATGTAATCACTTCTATGATGAAATCTGCTATTAATAGCCAATCAACTGAAAGGGCATTTCCTCGGGGGTGTGGCTTGCTTCCAGTATATTACACGCTCAAGCAGAGCTTGTTGCTTTTTGCTGGGTCTGGATCCTGCACAGGCTTATCATCTGACGCCTGGTTCTTTGGACTTGAGCCTGCTCTATTGCTGCTGGTTCTGGGAGTCATCAGCTGCCTGCTATCTTGAAAGCTCTTCTGACTATTATGTGTTGTTCTCTTCACCTAAAATGGCACCTTCCTTCACGTCCACATACTCAAATACATGGCCTTGAGGAAAGGGTTCCAAGGTCACATCCAATCAGCAACTCTGCTGTCAAAAGCTCTCTATTAGATTGAACCATATGAAGTTGTCATTTTTGTAGGATTGATTGCCAACATTTCTTACCTGCCTGCCTTCCCTCTGACGCATTGATCTTGATTCAGCAGCCCTGCAGCTACGTGAGCCAGAAGCCTTCAGCCTGACATCTTACCCCTGAACTTGGGACTTGCCCACCTCTACAACTGTGTGAGCTATTTCCTTGACAAAAATGTCTCTTAATATATACATATATAAGCTTCACTGCTTTTGCTTCTCTAAAAAACCCAGGCTAAGACAACCACAAATCCTAGCTATGCAATGTTTGTTATATTTCCTAACTTCTGGGAACCTTAGTTCCTTAATTTTTGAAATGGGTACCACAATTTCTTCCTTTTGGAATTGTAATGTTGAGTCCATATGAAATGTGTATGAAGCACAGAGACGAGCTCCTACCTTTGTTTCATACTGCTGCTATAACACAAGGGTCACAAGTGGAGGCCTTTGAAAAATCTGTGTTTATTTCTTACAGCTCTGGAGGCTGAAAGTTCACATTAGGGTCTGGGCTGTGTCAATTCTTGCCTTGCTGGTAGCTCCAAGCATTCCTTGGTAATAGTCATCCTCACACATCACCCAGCTTCTTGTGTGCTTGCTTGCCTCTTCATCTATGCTGCTCTTTATCTAACTTAGAAGTGATTAGGTTTAGGATCCATCCTACTGGAGTAAAACCTCAAATGATTGATAGATTACATTGCATTAGATTTTATTATGGAAAGAGACCACCTTACGTTAGATTAGATTATGCCTACAGGTATAGGGGCTAGAATTCCAACACGTATTTTGGGGGACACATTACAACCTATAGCAGCACCCCATAGTTTCTTAGCTGACATCATTTCCTTTTCTCTTTGTATCTGTTGTACCTGAACTGCAGCGTGCCTAACTTTATATTATAAAGGTTCTTGAAAAGTTGTGCACAGTCTAATTTTTATTTAAGGACTTTAGATTTCTTTTCGAAGAGACTTCTGGTAAGTTGTTTGGCAAAGTAAAAATAAACTCAGAAAACCAACAACTTCTTTTGTCCAGATTTATGGTTGTGTGCTGCAGAGCAACACTTGTGGAGAAACAAACGCGAGATCAGAGAGGGAATCCCACAGGCATGCGCCAGAGCCCTGCTGTCGAGAGACGATGGACCAGATCCCAGTAGCCTGTCTCCCGACTTTTATGTGTTGGTCTCTCCACCGAAAATGTCACCTCTCCTCACTTCCCTGTATTCTTAATAGGTGGCCTTTAGGAAGGGATTCTAGGGTCACATCTAACTAGGAGCGCTGTTGTCAAAAGCTCTCTATGAGATTGAACAATATGAAATTGTCATTTTTATAGGATGGATTGCCAACAAAAAGACCAAGGCCATTTTTCTATCTGGGTGTGGGGAAAGGCTTTCTGGAGGAGCAGCTGCCCAATGTGGCAGAAAACCTTTAAGTAACAACTTCCCTTTGTATCTTCAACACTCTTGCTGTTTTCACAGACTCTGCTCTGAGCTGTTTGCTTCCTTTTTGTCTTGCTTTTCTAACATTTCAGCTTCACCTTTGGAAGTGAACATTCAGACAGGTGGGCATTGACTGTGGTCTTCCCCCAACTGGCTTGGGCCCCTGCTCCCTCTGCCCTGTCTTTAGAAAACATAGCTCCTGGTTGGATGTGACCCCAGAGCGCTTTCCTCAAGCCCACCCATTCAGATATGTGGAAGTGAAGGAGGGTGGAGAGAACAACACGCAAAGTCAGGAGAAGGGGATATGGGTCCTGGTGCAGACCTGTGGGTTCCCTCTCTGTTCTCTCAGAATAGGGCCTGCACTTTGGGAGCCCTATGGTGGCTCCTTCTGCCCAGTGAGACACCCATTCCCTGGGATGGGCCTCCTTGATGCTGACGACACTTCCCACTTGCCACACATACTAACATTCTTCCTCTGAAGAGGACTCCCTTCTGGCAGCTGCAACTGGGCTCTCCCAAGGCCTCCTCCAGCCCTTGAAGCTAACTGCTGGCCACAGTTAGCCTTCTTTGCCCAGCCTATACCCAATAGGACATGGTACCAATAGGCAGAGGTAAGGGTTATCTCCCCTTATAGGCCCACTTAGTGCCCACTCATTCACTTAGGTTAATTTACCAAGTCTGTGTGTGTGTGTGTGTGTTTGTCTGGTGCGGGGCTGCCTGATAGGGATGTGGGAACAAACAAGCCCCACAGGAGGCTTCAGACTATGAGAGACCCCTAAAGTGCTGTGAGAGCCCAGGGGAGGGGTGTCGGACTCACACAGAAAGGCATAGCTGCCCTGAGAAGACAAATCTGAGAGGGTGGGAGGGGAATTCACTTGTCTTATTAAGTGCCTATTTACCGAGCCCCTAGTCTGTACCAGGCACTGGGGACGTAGAAACGAATAAGAAAATATAAAAAGATCTTTACCAATGGTGCGGAGTGTGATAAAGGAGAGTGCATAGAGTAGGAAGAACTTGGACCAGGGGACCTGACTAGTCTGGGGGTTGGGGAGGGATTTGGGAAAGGAGACTGTCATTTGAATTGAGATTAGAAGAATTCATCAGGGATCATCAGGTGCAAACGTTTTTGACAGCTGGTCGGCACTGGTAAAGGCTCAGTGGTAGGGAGAGTGGGTTCATTCAGGAACTGGCTGGAGGATAGTTCAGCAGAGACTGGAGTAAGGCCAGCAGGCCAGTGCAGAGATTTTTTAAGGCTTTAATAATAATGACAATCTATGATAGGGTTTTGGTTGGTTATGAGCTGTGGAGTCGGTGCTGACTCATAGCAACACTGTATAGGGCTTCCAAGACTGTGAATCTTTATGGGAACAGGAAGCCTCGTCTTTCTCCCATGGAACAGCTGGTAGTTTTGAACTATTGGCCTTGAGGTTAGCAGCCCGACTTATAACCACTACGCTACCAGAGCTCCTTTGGAACAGACTTGGTGGCACACAACCGCCACTCCATGATAAGGTTTTAAACCAGTGGGGGGCAGACACAGAACTGATAACATGATCAGATTTAGATTTTGAAAAGGTTTGTCAGGCAACAGAATAGAGGTTTACATGGGATGAGGGAGAGATGGGGTGGGGTAGAGGCTGGGTTGGCCAAGAGTGGAGGCAGAAGACAGCATTTCTTTATCTACACACACATAGGATCATACGATCATACTGTACTTCCTATTCTGTAACTTGCCTTTTGTACTCATTATGATATATTGATTTGTCTCATTCAACTCAATATTACCTCATTTTTCAGGGAGTCCTGGTGTGGCGCTGTGGGTTAATGCCCAAGACAGCAAGGTCAGTTTGAACCACAAGGTCAGTGGTTCAAGTTTACCATCTGCTCCCTGGAAATCCTATACAAGGTCACTATAAGTTTGAACCAACTCAATGGCACTTACCAACAATAATGTTTCATAGAACAGACATGCATAGTAATACACAAAGCTGTTTGGGACGCACTAAGTCAGTGTTCATGGGGAATATAACTACTTTCAATAACAACCATCAACTGTATTTCAGTGGGCTGGAGCTATTCTAAATGACTGTGGGTGCCATGGCTGTGAAACATAATATAATTGCTTTGAAATCATACCTAAGAGAGCAACGGGACTCAATAATAAAGAGACACTTTACCCAGGTTATTTGGGAGCTCTGGTAGTGTAGTGGTTACAAATTGGGCTGCAAACCACAGTGTCAGCAGTTCAAAACTACCAGCTGTTCCGCGGGAGAAAGATAAGGTTTTCTGCTCCCGTAAGGATTTACAGCCTCAGAAACCTTGTACAGGGTCGCTATGAGTTGGAATTCACTCCACAGCACATAACAACAACAACAACAACAACAACAACAACATGTACATGAAAAAAAAACCCCAATCAACATCATTAGCCATTGGTGGGGAAGTGAGAATCAAACTACAATACAATACTTCACAGCCACTAGAATGACCATTACTAAAAAGACAGAAAATAACAAGTTTTGGTGAGTGTGGACAAACTGGAATCCTTATACATTACTGATAGAATGTAAAATGGTGTAATCACCTTGGAAAATGCCTCAAAATGGTAAATATGAAGTTACTATTTTAAAAAGCCCCAAATCTGTTGCCCTTAAACCTATTCCAACTCATAGCAACCCAATAGGACCGAGTAGAACTGCTTCATAGGGTTTCCAAGGCTACGAGTCTTTACTGAATCAGACTACCACATCTTTCTCTTGAGGAACGAATGGTGGGTTTGAACTGCTGATCTTTTGGTTAGCAGCAGAGCACTTGGTCACTGTGCCACCAGGTCTCTTGAAGTTACTATTAACCCCCCAAACCAAACCCACTGAATAAGGTTTCAGAGACTGTAAATCTGTATGGGAATAGACGGTCTCATCTGTCTCCCATATGTAACAAATTTTTGTTTGTTTGTTTGCTCCCATAGCAGCAATTCCACTGCTAGGTATATATATTCAGGATAAATGAAAGCATATACTTAAGCAAAAACATGCATATCAATATTCATAGCAGTATAATTTTTAATACCTCCAAAATAGAAACAGACAAATATCCATAAACTGATGCTAAGATTTAAAAATATGTGGTGTATTATACCTGAGATAATTATTTGTAATTAAAAAAAAGTAATGATATTTGTTGCAACATGGGTCAACCTTAAAAATATTTTGCTAAGTGAAAAAAATTAGACACAAAGTCTGCATATTTATTATTCTATTTATATAAAATATCCAGACTATGCAAATCTATAAATAGAATGTAGATTAGTGATTGCCTAGAGCTAGAAAGAAGTCCTGGTGTGTGTGGCGCTGTGGGTTAATGTGCTGGATGCAAAGTCAGTTTGAACTGCAAAGTTGGTGGTTCAAGCTCACCAGTCACTCCTTGGAAACCCTATATATACAGGGTCGCTATGGGTAAGAACAAACTTGACGGCACTCAGTAATAACAGCAGAGCTAGAAAAGGATGACATGAGGTGGAAAATACTGTGAATGAATACAGGGCTTCTTTATGGGGTGATGAAAATATTCTAAAATTGATTGTGGGGATGGTTGCAAAACCCTGTGAATATACCAAAAATGATTTAATTGTATGCTTTAAATAAATTAATTGTATGACATAGAAATTATCTCAGTAAAACTTCTCTTATAAGAGAAGAATGGAATCATATGGAATGCAATTACAATTGTAACCGAAGATCCTGGATTTCAACAAAATGTGAAAAGTTGAGGGGCAGATGAGGAAGTGACTACACATAGCAGGTTTTGCCTTGTTCAGTAGCATAACCTAAAGATCCAATCTAGAATTCCATACTGTCAGGAAAAAACAACAACATTAAGACATAAAACTTCCAAATTGTTGAAGGGAATGAAGAAGAAAGAAAATTGTATCCATAAAAAGAAAGAAAAAAGGAAGAAAAAAAAAATAGGATAGAAAGTATACATAAAACTAGTGGCAGGAATAAAACCAAATACAAGTGTAAATAAAAAAGTATTCTACAAAACCATAGAAACCTTTACTAATTAAAGCTATTAAAATGTTTTCAACAATAACAACAACAAAAGGACAACATTGTGAAGAATGGGAAGTTGTCTGTAGGATAAGCACTGGACTGCTAACCACAAGGTCAGCAGTTCAAGTCCACCAACTGCTCCTTGGGAAAAAGAGGAAGCTTTCTGCTCCTATAAAGATTTATAGCTTTGAAAACTCTATCTAGGGTTGGAAACTCATCCAGGGTTGCTATGAGTTAGAACAGACTCAATAGCACTTAATAACAACAGTAATCAAATTGTGAATCTATTGTTTTTAACATTACACTTTATCTATGTCTATACATTTCTGAAAGGAGCTCTGGTAGCATAGTGGTTATGAATTGGGCTGCTAAATTCAAGGTCAACAGTTCGATACTACCAGCTGTTCCGTGGGAGAAAGATGAGACTTTCTGCTCCTGTAAAGATGTATAGCTTCGGAAACCCTGTACAGGGT
>NW_006408578.1:13804252-13805172 GCF_000296735.1 Chrysochloris asiatica
GGTCTTGAGCTGTTTGCTAATGAAGATCAAAGAATAATCAGTATGGATTACAACTCAGTGTAAAGAAAACAAAAATCCTCACAATTGGACCAATAAATAACATCTTGATTAATGAATAAAAGATAAAAATGGTCAAGACTTCATTTTGCTTAGATCCACAATCAACACAATCAAGGAAGCAGCAGTTGAGAAAGCAAACCATATATTGTATTAGGTGCATCTGCTGCAAAAGACCCTCTTTAAAGTGCTAAAGAGCAAACATGTCAGTTTGAGGACTAAGTTGCGCCTGACCCAAGCTGTGGTATTTTCAATTGCCTTATATGCACATGAAAGTTGGACAGTGCAAAAGGAAGACACGAGAAGAATCGATGCAATTGAATTGTGGTGTTGGAGAAGACTACTGAAAGTACCATGGACTGCCAGAAGAACAAACAAATCTGTGTTGGAAGTTCCAGGGCTAGATGGAGGACAAGGCAGATGCACTCTGCAGGCCCTCTGCAACAAGGGCACAGGATACAAAATGAAACAAATATAGATGGTGACACTGGAACCCTGAGCTTCAGCTGTGAGGATAAAGAGGTAAACTAAGTGCCAACAGGTATAGAGGAAACTGAGCAGTAGTGGTGAGAGAGGAGAGATGGGTGGGCTGTTGACTAACTTAGGGTAGTGCAGGCATTCTGAACTTCTGTCAATCTGAGCACATGTCAATCAACACAGCAGCCTGGAGGCACAGAGATACACTGGAGGTTGGTGGTGAGGGGGTGTGGTTCTTCAATAACCTCCTATGCATATGGAAGACGGACAGTGAATAGGGAAGACCGCAGAAGAATTGATGCATTTGAGTTATGGTGTTGGAGGAGAGTATTGAAAGTGCCAGGGACTGCCAAAAGAACAAACAGGATGACCAGTCTTCGTCTCTC
>NW_006408578.1:13807957-13809490 GCF_000296735.1 Chrysochloris asiatica
CCAAGGTCAAGGCAAAGCATCTGAAATTCATCACCAGGCCTGTGATGGTACAAGAAGGGAACGCAGACAGTGCATATAGAACCCTACACAGAAGACTAGTAAAAATTGGAGATACATGAAAACAGTCCAGTGGGCTGATGGACCTTGGAGCCTAGAAGAACTAGATGGTGCCTGACTTCCACTACCAAATACTCTGAAGGGTTCGCAGGAAGACTCTCACCAGGAATGGGCTCATTGATGACATTAAGTGAAGGTGGTACTATGAGAATCCAAGCCACAGGCAAAAGTGGGAAATCTATGAAAGCTGCCGGAAGATCTAAAACATGGAAATGTTGCTAAAGAATAGGGTGGATCCGTGGTAGGGCTGTTGAGACAGTTTGTGTCTCCATCTCTTTTCTTTCTAGAGCCTGTTTTATCTTTCTCTACAATAAACTCAATCACATATATGCAACAAAGACTGCATATAAGAGGTAATCCCACTAGCCATCAATGGGACCTCTCTTTTATTAAGTGAAGAAGAAACGGAGTCAAAAAGTAGTCTAGGAGTGCGGAGGAAATATTCTAACAGTAGACTATAGCTACTGTTTCTTACCCAATTTTTATGAACCCCCGAAGTAAAATCTTATTATTGGAAAAGCATCTGTTACTCTTTACTAAAATTACTAAAGTAACCTCGTGCCCACTCTTCTATACCTCACCCCGCTCACCCACAACTTTACGTTAAAGAAGAGAGGAAGCATATATGTATTTGGAATAAATTCTGTTTCTGAAATATGTCACCCCCTAAAGCCCCACCCCCTGCCACAGAAAATTGTCAAAGAGTTGTTGGAAAAAAAATTCCCTAGCACCATGAAAGATGAGCAGAAATGCATTCAAGAAACTGAACAAACTGCATACAGAACAGATACCAACAGAAAATCACCAAGACATATTATGATCAAAGTTGTCAAAATGAAAAACAAGGATACAAAGTTGTCAAAACCAAAAGTTACTTTTAAAGGTGAACTAAATAAGGTAGCTTGGTGGTTAAGAGTTGGGCTGCTAACCTCAAGGTCAGCAGTTCCGAACTACCACTTGTTCCACGACAGAGAGATGAGGCTTTTTGCTCCTGTAAAGATTTACAGCCTCGGAAACCATATACTGGGTTACTATGAGTCAGAACTGATTCCACAGCACATAACCATCACCAATGAGACTAAGTTCTGATTTCTCAACAGAAACGATGTAGGCAAGAGGACAATTGGATAAAATGTGTAAAACTCTGAAAGAAAAGCTGTCAACCAAGAAACATACATCCAGCAAAACTGTTCTTCAAATATGATAGCAAATTTAGGATATTTCCAGATAAACAGAAATGAAAAGAAATAGTAAAAACCAGACCAACCTTACAAAAAATAGTAAAGGGAGTTCTTTAAACAGAGAACTAACAATAGCAAATAACAAACTGAGATTAACATACTTGACAATATGACCTAGAATTCAACCTAGAGTCCTGGTGTGGCACTGTGAGTTAATGCGCTGGACTGCGAAGTC
>NW_006408578.1:13811194-13818929 GCF_000296735.1 Chrysochloris asiatica
CAAGAAGCCTCCTTCACTGGGCACGTTGTAGCCCCATTTTAGGTATTCCAATCAGTTATAGGCAGAAGATGGACTTTTTATATTTCTTAAAATAAAAAAAGAAATATAAAAAAGAACAAATATAAATATTTTTATATTTCTTTAAGTAAGAAATATAAAAAAGAACAATCACACACCTCATTGCAAACCCCCAAATCCTATTCCTAACCTTTGTCCAATGCCTACCTCTATTCCTACTTCTAGTCCTAACCATAACCCCAACACTGCATGAAGCCCTAGGCCTAGCCTAGACCTAGCCTAGTCCTAATCCTAACCCTAAATCCTTATTCCTACCAACACCCTTTGCCTGAAAAATAAAGTGAGGAGTCTGTTGGCCACTTTAGTTCCATCAGAGCCCATCACTCTGTCCCTTCCATGGATAATGCATAGTTAGCAAGCACCTCTCCCAAGCCCTGCATATACTCCATTTTCTTCAGCAGGTTTAAAACCATCCTAATCTCGGTGTTTGGGGAAACAGTATTTTGAGAACTAGCTCCCTATCACCTTGCTTGTCATAAATAATAAAATTCTTTATGATTAAAGAAATCAAGAAAAATCTGTGTTGGAAGAGTACAACCAGAATGCTCCTTGGAAGTGAGAATGTGAGACTAGGTGTCATGCACTTTGGACATGTTGTCACGAGGGATCAGTTCCTGGGCGAGTACATCATGCTCATCAAAATAGAGGGTCAGTGAAAAAGACAAAGACTCCGATAAGATGTACTGACATGGTGGCTACAACAATGGGCTCAAACATAACAACAATTGTGAAGATAGCACGGGACTGAACCGTATTGCTTTCTGTTGTGCATAGGGACCCTTTGAATTGGAACCAACAATACCTAACAATGGCATCCAACCCCTCCCTGAAGAATTCTGTGCTCTTTGATTTACGCCATACCAAAATGGCAGTTTTAGCATTCTAGAGGGACTCAAATAGTGTCCCTTTTCAATGTTCTTTGAGTTTGGGGAACAAAAAGAGGCTTGAAGGGGGCAAGACCAGAGTCGTAGAGCACATGCAAGGTTTCTCAAGGAAATGCTTATAGAATTCCCTTGAAGAATGAACAGGTGTAATGTGATGAATAAAACCTCCTTGATTCAACTTTCCTGGTCTTTTTCTCACCAATGCAGTTTTCAATTTTCTTTAAACTTCATCATAAACCTCCATGACCATCTTGTGTGCTTTGAGAAAGTCGTTGGAATTCCCTGAAACAGTCACCATAAATTTCTGAGCTGACTTCGAGATCTTGAATTTAACTGGCCCATTGATTTCCCTTGGAAGTCACTGTTTTGATTGGAAGAAACCCAATGAGACTAATACAAATGTCTTACTGAGATATATTATTAATATTATATCACAGAGCCATATTTAAATATGTTTTAGCTGAGATAAACCCATGTATGTATAAACTGGAATCCTAGTAGCAATACTTTTTTGGCTTACCCTCATATATTTCCAACTACCCATTTGGAGATCTTTAATACTCATATCTACACATTCTTGGACCAAAACAAAACAAAATAAATTAGAGACTAATTTCTAATTAATGCATGACATTAATTAGAATGAGTGGCAATTTGAGCATTACTGTAGTGCAAAATAAGGGCCCCTTTTAGTGCTGTGGGTTAAGCATTGGGCTGCTAACTGAAAGGCAGTTCAAACCCACCAGTTGTGAAAAAGATGAGGTTATCTATTCTGGGAAAGATCTACAATCCTGGGAACACTATGGAACTGTTCTAATAGGTTTTATAGAGTCATTGAGAGGCAATGGATGAGTGGGTAGTGCAAAATGAGTCTTTTTCACCTTCTTTGAATGTCAGAAGCATTTCATATCATATAAAAATCCCACCACCCATCTGTCAGTTTGTCATACCGTGGTGGTTTACATGTTGTGATGCTCGTAGCTATGCCATACCACCAGCATTTTAAATACCACCATGGTGGACAGGTTTCAGTGGAGCTTCCAGAATAAGGCAGACTATGAAGGACTTGATGAGCTACACTGAAAAACATTGGCCAGTGAAAACTTTATGAGTAGCAGGGGAACTGATATAGTGCCAGGAGGTGAGCCCCTCAAAATGCTACTGGGAAAGAGTTGTTGCCTCGAAGTAGAATGTGGAGAGTATAAAGCTTCTTGGACCTTCATTTGCAGATGTGGCAAGATTCAAAGTGAGAAGAAATATTTAGAAGAAACAAAGTGAGCTGCAAATATCCATTAATAATTGGAACTTGGAATGTATGAAGTATGAATCTAGGAAAACTGGAAGTTGTTAAGAATGAAATGGAATGTATAAAGATCAATATCCCAGGCATTATTGAACTGAAATGGACTGGTATTGGCCATCGTGAATCAGACAATCATAGTCTGTTATGCCGGGAATGATGAATTGAAGAGGAAAGGTGTCACATTCTTGATCAAAAAGAACATTTCAAGTTGTATCCTGAAGTGCAGTGTTGTCAGAGATAGGATAATACCCATACATCTACAAGAAAGACCAGTTGATACAATTATTATTCAAATTTATACACCAACCATTAAATCCAATGGAGAAATTGAAGACCCTTATCAACTTCTATAGTCTGAAATTGATCAAACATGAAATGAAGATTCATTAATAACTACTGGTGATTGGAATAGGAGAGCTGGAAACAAGAAGGAGCCACAGCTTGAAAATATGGCCTTGGTGATAGCAATGATGCCAGAGATAGCATGATAGAATTTTGCAAGACCAATGACTATTCATTGCAAATACCTTTTTTCAACAACATAAATGGCAGCTCTACTTGTGGACTTTGCTGGGTGGAATACACAGGAATCAAGTCAGTTACATCTGTAGAAAGACAAGCTTTAATCTCATCAGTCATCAGCTTTATTGCATATGTAAATACTGTGTGGATCCTAACAAAGCATGGATACCTTTGTAAAGAATTGGAAACCCAGAACACTTAATTGTGTTCACCTGGAAACTATGAGAGGTAGTTGTTTGAGCAGAACAAGAGTATGCTGTATGGTTTTAAGTTAGAATGGTGTGTTTCAGGGTTGTATCCTTTGACCATCCTTTATTTAATCTGTATGCTGAGCAAATAATCTGAGAATCTGAACTACATGGGCAGCGGTTCAAGCTTACCAGCTGCTCCTCGGAAACCCTACACAAGGTTGCTATGAGTTGGAACCGATTTGACGGCACTTAACAAAAACAATAGTGTCATAGAAACAGGATTGGCAATCCCAGGACCATTAAAATAGTAGAGCATGAGTGGAGCATGAGATCTCTACTTAGAAAAATGGCAACAGCATGAAGACACAGAGCCACTGTGGGTTTCCTGGCTCATGGACTGCGTAAAGCTGAGTGTCTATGGATCAGAGGCTGGCTTGCAGAATGTGCTCTCTGAGCATTCATAGACTGGCTGAAAGACATTTGTAACACTTTCCTGAGCAGGGCAGAGATTGAGAGGCCGAAGACAAGAGTGAGGTGTGTCTGCAGTACAGCCGAAAAGAGTCATTCCAGATTGGAAAACTGCTGCATCCTGAATTGTTTCTGATCCTGAATTGTTCCCTGTTCTCTTCCCTAATAAACCTTGTAACCATGAATATTGTTATGAGTTCTGTGTGGCCACTGAAATGGATGATCAAATCCAGACTTGAAGCAGAGAGTGCTGTGGGAGGCATGGTTGGTGTCAGGATGGGTCAACAAGGTTATAGGGTGGAGGCATGTCTGACCTCTGTTTCAGAGGAGTTGGCCTTGGGCTGCTTTTGATTTTGATTCTCTTTCCCCCTTGTGAAGACAAGAAGTCAGATGGGTCTCCACATGGGTTTTGCAATGAGGAAGATCATGTGATCAGAACTAGAGGAAGACTCATTAATATCCTGTTATTACAGAGGACAGGGAGCTCTGGTAGCATAGGGGTTATGAGTCAGGCTGCTAACTTCAAAATCAGCATGTTGAAACTACCAGCCATTCCATGGGAGAAAGATGAGGTTTTCTGCTTCTGTGAAGACTTACAGCCTTAGAAACCCTATGCAGGGTCACTGTGAGTGGGAACTGACTCTACAGTGCACCACACCACCATTACAGAGGACACACCCTTACTTGCTGAAAGTGAAAGGACTTGAAGCACTTACTGTTGATGGTCAAAGACAGCCTTCAGAGAAAACGAAAGTCTTCACAACTGGATCAATAAGCAACATCATGTCAAATAGAGAGAATATTGAGGTTGTTGATATTTTCATTTTACTTGGGTCCACAATCAATGCCCATGTAAGCAGCAGTCAAGAAATCAAATGGCATATTACATTGAACAAATCTTCTGCAAATGACCTCTTTAAAGTGTTAAAGAGCAAAGATGTCTTTAAAAAAAAAAAAAAACTTTTGTTATAAATTGAGTCATAGTTTATATGGGAGAACATTGGTTTTGTACTCATCCTATTGTATTTCATTTCATTGTAATGATTATAATCCCCTCCATGCATCATTATTCAACAGTATTTGCTTTTATTCCCTCTTTTTTTTTTTTAAAGTACAGAAAAACAATCAGGAATATATAATCATTTAAACAACCAAAGGGTACATTCTGCAAGCCTGCCTCCTGGCCACCAGCACACAGCCTTTCTCTTTTCATGAGTCTATAGTCCTCAGCTACCTGTATCTCTGGTGTGGCTACATTTCTGGATAGAGTTCTACATTCCGCTCATGCTCTTCTCCCTTGATGGTCCTAGGGCCCTCCGTTCCTGGAATGTACAATTAACTAATGCCCCCTTTATGTTACAAAACTTCTACCTTTACAGTTATGACAATTGCAGTTAGTCATGATAACAATTACTCACTATTGAACATAAAATCTTATCCCCATCTCCTTTCACCCAACCCAACTAGACAAGATGAAAACGATTCAATGGGGATTCTACCTTCACCCGTACTCTGAAACTAAACACCCTCTTTTTTTTTTTTTTTTTTAAATAAATGTTTTAATACGAATTATTTAATCATTTCAATATCTTTTTTGAGCAACATAAATAGTGGCTATACATGTGAACCTCAACAGATGGTATACACAGGAATCGAATTGACTATATCTGTGGGGAAAAAAATGGAGAAGCTTAAATTTGAATAATAATGGTGTTAACTGGTCTTCCATGTAGTTGCATGGATATATCTTATCACAGTGTTGTACCTCATGACTGAACTGGACATGTTCTTTTTGACAATGAATGCAACACCATTCCTCTTCAATATGTCATTCCCGGCATAGTAAACCATGAGGTTGTCAGACTCGAAATGGCCAATACCACCAGTCTGTTCCAGCTCACTAATGCCTAAGATATCAATGTTTATGCATTCCATTTCATTTTTGACAATTTCTAATTGTCTTAGATTCATACTTCGTACATTACATATTCCGATTATTAATGGATGTTTACAGCTGTTTCTCTTCATTTTGAGTTGTGTCCCGTCAGCAAATGAAGGTACCGTGGGCTTTTCTCCCACAGGCTTTACTGTGTGCATCATCACTATCAACTCAACTCTACTTTGAGGAGGCAGCTCTTCCCCAGTCGCATTTTGAGTACCTTCCAACCTGAGGGGCTCATTTTCTGACACTATATCTGACAGTATTTCTCTGTTATTCATCTAAACTCCCTCTTGAAAACTTGTAAGCCAGTCACTTCATGCCTTTATAGCCCCCTTCCTTCCATTTTAGGTAGCCACTGTCTAGTTGCTCATCCCTATCAACCCTGTGTACAGAGAAGATAGATTTGATTCTTGATGTGAAGACTCCTTTGGTCTCAGTTGGTATGTTGAGCTACTATGTCCATAAGTATAAGTCAAGTTCATAGAATTATAGCAATTTACACTTATTTCATTTATCAAATTTCTTTATCTTCCTATAGTCAAATTCTGATCATCCAGCCATTGAAGCTAAGTCAAATAGGTACTATCTATATGTTTGGGTATTCTTGTGCATCTCCCCTCACTTCATATCAGCTGGATACTTCACTCTCAGCTCTAGCCCTCTGTGGCTATGTGCTTGACAGTGGGCTCAGGAGTCCTCAGGTCTCACCACACTTTGGACCAACCAGCCCTTCCTCTTCTTTCTCTCATCTCCAGGTCGATGGGAGTCTATGGAACATGGTCGAACACAGCCCATATCTTCATTGCTGCCTTTCCCCCACTTTCACTCACCAATAGACCAACATGGTTGCCAGCAAGCTTACATGCCTGTTAATGTGTTCTCCTTGAGTTTCAGTCTTGGAGGGGTGTTCTTGTGCATATGCCCTCTCTTTTTATCTGCTGAACGCTTCACTTTCCATATTGTAGGACTTAGCTTGCCACTTCATTGTTGTTTTTCCCTCATTTCCCCTTATCAGTGACGAGCGTGGTCACCAATCAGAGCGTGTATTCCCATTGAGTCTTAGTCTTGGAAGGGGGTTTGCACTGAGGGGACCCAATCACTTGCCTTGATGTTTCCTGGGCAAGCAACTTGTTTGTTCTTGTAGTAACAGTCCGTCTGCCTCTATTGTTTTGTATTTTTCCTGTAGGTCTTTCTTTCAAGAAGTTTCTTCTATTCTTCTAGCCGCTCCAGGCTGGTCTGCTTGTCCTTTCAAGTGGAAATTTCCCATCTCTGGAGATCTGGATACGGTTCAGGCTTCTACCTATAGTCGTATGTATTGCAGAGGTTCCGCTTGTCCCTATTTTTGATGACCTTTGTAATTCTGGGATTCACATTTAGGTCTTTAATCCATGTTTTGCATATGGTGTGAGACAAAGGTCTTGTTTTAGTATTTTGCATTTTGATTTCCAATTCTGTCAGCATCATCCTTTGAAGAGACTATCTCCTTCCCATTCAATGTACTTCAGCCCTTTGTCAAAAATCTGTTGGCTGTATATGGATGGGTTAATTTCTGAATTCTGAATTCTGTTTCATTGATCTATTTATCTTTCATTATACCAATACCAGGCTGTTTTGACCTCTGTAGGCATGTAGTAAAATTTGAAATCAGGGAGTGAGAGGCCTCCAACTTTGTTCTTCTTAAGCAGTGCTTTGCTTATCCAGGGACTTTTTCCTTTCCATATAAAGTTTATAATTGTTTTTTCCATCTCTTTAAAGAATGCCGTTGGAATCTGGATTGAAATTGTGTTATATCTGTAGATTGCTTTGGGTAGTATTGACATTTTCACAATGTTAAATCTTCTTATCCAGGAACATGGTATATTCTTCCATTTTTGTAAGTCTCTTGGTTTCTTGTAGTAGTGTTTCGTAGTTTTCTTTGTATAGGTCTTTTGTTTCTTGAGTTAGATTTATTCCTAAATATTTCATCATTTAGGTGGCTATTGTAAATGGTATTGCTTTTCTAATTTCCTTTTCAGCACTGTCATTATTAGTATAGAGGAATCTGACTGATTTTTGTATGTTGATCTTGTACCCTGACACTTTGCTGAATCTTCCAGTGAGTTTTAGTAGTTTTTTTTGCTGAATCTGTGGGGTTTTCAATATAGGATCATGTCATCAGCAAATAGAGTTTTATTTCCTCTTTGCCAATCTGGATGCCTTTAATTTCCCTATTTTGCCTTATAGCTCTGGCTAAGACTTCCAAAACAATATTGAATAGGAGTGGTGATAAAGGGAATCCTTTTCTGGTGCCTGTTTGCAAAGGGAAGGCTTTCAGTTTCTCTCCATTGAGAGTGATGTTGTTGTTGTT
>NW_006408578.1:13820603-13826095 GCF_000296735.1 Chrysochloris asiatica
AGTCACCAGAATGGAGGTGCGCAGATAGCAAGGGACCAATGAACAGACACCAAAAGAAAAGAATGTCCACACCTCTATCTCCTCGGCTTCGCCAGGAGTCCATGGCTGCTCCCATCCTTCCCCCACTTAGTCCCACTCAAGATGGCGACTCCTGGAACAGGTGAGCATTTTGAACTGGAAGGTAATGGATCTCTTGCTTCTGCTACAAATTCCCCTAGCTATAAGCCTTCCAACCTTCTAAATATTCTTTTATACGTAGTTCAGAGTTCTGGGACCATCCCCTGAGCCTTCTTGGTCCTGTATTCTATGTTGTTGCTGACGGAACTCATCACTGCACTTCCACCAGATCCACCGTCTTGTCTGTTGTCGTCTGTTGTTCCTTGCCACAGTTTATTGTAGTTCATCTCTTCATATCTGTTGGTTTTATATTTTATTTGGCTGAAGTATATCATCAGATAATTCTTTCTGAAAAGTACTTGAAGGGGCATATCTTGTGAATGTTTGAATGTGTCAAACTATATTTATTTACCCTGTATTACTTCACTGCTAATTTGCCTGGGTATAGAATTCTAATTTAAAAATAGTTTAGTTTAGTGTTTGTAGGATGTTCCTTCATTGTCTTACTGCATTTTGTGCTGTTTATGAGCCATTTAATGCAAATCTGATTTTCTTTCCTTTGAAAATTATCTCCTTTGTTTTCTGGAAGTTTCAAAATATTTCCTGTATTTTGGAGTTTTAAACTTTTACTTCGTATTTAAATTGACCGTTTTTCTGATTTTTGAACTTTAGCTTTAGAGTCATTTTAATAAAAAAACTCGAATCATCCTTCAGTTCTCTGAAGTATTCTTCTGTGCTCTGTCCTTCTAGAATTCTTGTCTGTCTCTTAATTTTTTAACCTCACATTTCAAATCTTTCTCATTTTTTGCACTTTATTCTAGGAAAAATTTTCAGCCTACTCTTTCACTTAAAAGATTCAATCTTCATTGGACCATTCTACAATTTGTTCTACCAAGGAAAATTTTCAGGTTTCAAGTTACATCTTCAAATTTCTAATAATTTCTACTCCTTTTTT
Source organism: Chrysochloris asiatica (assembly GCF_000296735.1). Taxonomy (NCBI): domain Eukaryota; kingdom Metazoa; phylum Chordata; class Mammalia; order Afrosoricida; family Chrysochloridae; genus Chrysochloris; species Chrysochloris asiatica. The sequence continues at coordinate 13,821,676 of NW_006408578.1, forward strand.
CATAGCAGCCAGCCAACCGTTAATATGGACTCCTTTCACATTTCTTTCTACTTAACTTAAAATAAGCTTTCTTTTCAACTTCCTCAAGGCTTAATTCCTTCAGAGTACTGAGTTTGGTATTTGTCTTTTATAGTACTGTGCTTGGTGATTCTTGGTTATCTTTTATATCTTAGGTAAATGTCTAAAGACTGGCTCTTGTTTTTGTTACTGTTAAGTGCCATCGATCTGGCTCCAGTTCATAGCGATCCTGTATAGGGTTTCTGAGAAGTGATTGGTAAGCTTGAACTGACAACCTTGTGGTTCAAACCGACTATGCAGTCCAGCGCATTAACCCACAACGCCACCACAGGGTTCCTTGGCTTTGATAGCTGGTGCATATTTCCTCAGACCTAGTGGAAATCCTTTGCTTGTGGCAATGAGCATAGATCTATACCATAGGAATCAGAACTTGGCTATTGCAAATGGGAGGAGAAAGTGTGGAGGAGGCAGCTCTTCCTATAAGTATGTGTGTGTTTGTGTGTCTTGATGCAGAGGTTTCTCATCCTCTATGTAGCGTACATTGGCTCACTGGGTCCCCAAAGTGCTGCTTTGGATTCCCTGGGTGGTGCAATGTTAATTGCACTTGGCTGCAAACCAAAAGTTTGGAGGTTTGAGTTCACTTAGAAGTTGCCTCAGGAGAAAGACCTATTGATTGACCTCAGAACAGTTAGCCATTGTCATTCGTATGAAGCACAGTTTTGTTCTGACACACGTCTGGTTACCGTGAATCAGAACTGACTTCTTAGCAACTGTTTTTTTTTTTAAAAACTGCTACCTTAGTCCCAGTGTCCTCATCAGGAGATTTTATTGTAAGTCGTTTAAACTGCAAAGTTGGTGGTTTAAGCTCACCAGTTGCTCCTTGGAAACCCTATACAGGATCACTCTGGGTTGGAATTGACTGAACGGCACTTAACAACAACAACAACAACCTTGATTCAGAGAATCCCTGGAGTGAAAGCACAGTCATTCCACAGCTTTGCTTCCTTCCAGCCTGCTTTTTGGCTTGGGACATTTTCTTGCCTAGACAGCCTCTCTTTCTGCTGGTATGGGATGGTGGGTTCTGTGTTCTGTTAGATGTCACTACTGATCTCATCCCACCTGCTTCACAATTTGCAGAAATTCCTGATGCCTCTGGTCCACCATTAGGGTATAGCGCATCCCTTTGGAGAAAACACATATGGTAAAGGCTTACTTATGATAAAACTATCAGGCTTACTTATGATAAAACACTGGGAAACACCAAGGACTATCCAGTGAAGTATAGCCCAGATGGAGTCTGAGAAGAAAAAGTCATGTAGATCAAAGGAAACCCAGAGAGTTTAGTGTCTGAGAGACCAAGAGAGGAATTTCAAGGAGGGGAGAAGACATTGTTAAATGCTCCAAAGAGGTCAAATTGGCTAAAGGCCCCAAACTCTGGACTGTTTTGGCAGTTCTATTAGTGGGGCATTGGTGCTTTCTGGATCCCAGTAGGTTGGGGCCCGGCTGAGAGAGGAGAGGAGAGATTGAGAATAGAAAGCTCACTGATGAGGGTGGCTGTGAGGGAAGACTACGACAGGTACAGGGAGACAGGACTGATTCTTATTTTATTGTGGTAAAATAGATACAACAAAACATTTGCCACTTCAACTTATTTTACTTGCACAATTCAGTGACATTAATTATGTTTCAGAGAGGCACAGTTTGTTTGTTTTTTTAAAGTTTTTATTGTGAATTGAGTGATAGTTTATATGGGAGAGCATCAGTTTTACACTCACCATTGCATTGTAATGATTACAATCTCCTCCCTGAATCATCATTCACCAGTATCTGCTTTTATTCCCTTTGTTTTTGTTTGTTTGTTTTGGGGGGTGTACACAAAAACACTCAGGAATATATAATCATTTAAAAGAGGCACATTTTTAAGGGAGGCTTAAAATAAAATAACTGGCAGAGATTTGGGTATATTTATAATGTGAGAGAAAGGAGACAATAGGGAAAAGTTGAAGGTATATCAGCGAGAGGAGAGAGTCAGGTTTCAGGGCTGATGAGAAAGCAGTGATTAATTAGGGAGTTACAATCTGGAGCAGAGATGAAGGGGCTTGGCTGGATGGGAGAAGAGTCTTCCAGAGAAAGGAGCACAAGAGTAGATGTGTAAATTTTACTATGGCTGTAGGCTTGATGGGGTTGGGAACTGAGAAAGTTCAAACCTAAGTATTTGGTTAAAGTATTAACCCAAAGAAAACAAAAACAGGTGCCTTTGTTTCCAATTCATGGCAACCCCATATGTGTCTGAGTGGAACTGTTTCATAGGGTTTTCAGTGGCTGATTTTTTGGGAAGTAGAACATGAGGTCTTTTTCTGAGGTGCCTCTGAATGAACTTGAATCACTAATTTTTTGGTTCATGTTGTTGTTGTTAAGTGCTGTTGAGTCGACTCCGACTCATAGCAACCCTGTTTTCCTGAGGTGGTTTGAACTGCCGACCTGGGGCTCACAGTCTAGTGCTGATCCTACAGCGCTACCCCAGGAACATGTTAACTAGTTCATAGCAGAGCATGTTAACTGTTTATCTCACCTGTGGACTCAGCTTCTCCCAATATCCACCCCCCTCCCCAAAGCCATCAAGTGAGCTCAGTCCCTTGGGGTGAAGCCCATTATGCTGGTGTGGCCCATGCCTCAGCCCTTGGCTTTCTCCATTCCAGCTGGTGCCCTGCACTCCCAAAATGGACAGCATCTCCAGGCCTCTCAGCTCTTCAATCCCTGGCCTGACCAAGCAGTTGGGATGATCACTTTAAACATAATTCTAATTATGTCACTCTTTGGCTTAAAAACCTTTAATGACGTTCCATCATGCATACAACAAAACCCTAACTTCTAACCGTCTTCCTTGATCTGGTTCTTATTTGCTTCTCTGGCCCCAGCTTCTTCATTCTCCCTGTTGCCCACTAAATTCTAGCCACACTGGTCTTCCACACACCTCCCCCACCCCCCACTCAGTTAGCAGGCAAAGCTAGTCCTTGGCTCAGGTCATTTCCTCTGCCTATCATTCAGATCTCAGATTAAAGGTCACCTCCCCAGGCCTTCCTTGGCCACCTGGCTAAATGATCCACCTGCTCACTCTCCATCACATTCCTCCTGCCCTTCAGCTGGTCTCTCCCTACTGGAATTCGAGCTATCTCAGTACTCAGAAGAGTCAGGCATGTGATAAGTGCTCAATTACTCTAAACCAAATGGATGCAGGAGTCTGGGGCACCTCTTTAGGCAGGCGTCCCAGCTTTGCACTGCTCCTCCCTAGCCTGACTCAGGCTCCACCCCCAGAGTTTGACAGAGTGGCTAGCCCAGCACAAACCTGCAGCCAGTGGAGTGAAAGGAAGAAGGGGGAAGGGAGAGCAACTGAGAGAGAGAGGGGAATCTCTCTCCCCAAGTCAGTGTTTTCACTTGTGACCCGGAGAAACATGTGAGGGTTCCCTTAGCATCCTCCTCCTGATTGAAGCAGGAGATGGCCATGGCCCTAAAGTTTCCTCGATTTTTTGTGCCAGACCAAGGTCAGCACATGTTCTGGGAGAACCAGGTTGTCAGCTTTTTCTTGGGGGCCAGGTTAGAAGGTACAGATTGCCCGGAGGCCTGCCCTCTAGGGGATTAGAGTAAAGTCCAGAGATTAGCCAGCCTGGCTGAGTGTTATCAATCTGTCTTCCTGAGAAGGTGTGTGGTGCAAAATGCAACTGTACAATTGAGTAGCAATCTGTGTCTGTAAACCATTTTAGACAAAAGCAGTTGTCACTTAGTCTGACTTTGTAATTGTTGTTAGATGCCATAAAGTCAATTTCAATTAATAGCAGCCTTATGCACAACAGAAAGAAACACTGCTTGGTCCTGTACCAACCTCACAATTGTTGTTATGCTTGAACCCATTGTAGCTGCCACTGTGCCAATCCATCTTTCTGTTTCTCGATGACCCTCCACTTTATTAAGAGAAGATGGAAGGAATACACAGTCACTGTACCAAAAGGAAACGGTTAATGTTCAACCATTTCAAGAGGTAGCATATGATCAAGAGCCAATGATACTGAAGGAGGAAGTCCAACGTGCATTGAAGGACTTGGCAAAGGACAAGGCACCAGGAATTGATGGAATAAAAATTGAAATCTTTTAAGAAAGTGAGGCGGCACTGGAGGCACTCATTCATCTCTGCCAAGAAATTTGGAAGACAACTATCTGGCCTACTGATTAGAAGAGATCCATATTTGTTCCCATTTCAAAGAGAGGTGACCCAAGAGAATGCGGAAATCATTGGATAATCTCTTTGATATCCCATGTGAGTAAATTTTGCTGAAGGTAATACAGAAACAGCTACAATCGTACATTGAAAGAGAACTTCCAGAGGTTCAAGTCGGATTCAGAAGAG
>NW_006408578.1:13827530-13828716 GCF_000296735.1 Chrysochloris asiatica
GGTCCTGCACCATCCTCACAATTGTTGTTATGTTTGAACCCACTGTTGCCGTCCCTGGGCAATAAATCTCATTTGGGTTCTTTCTCTTTTTCACTGACCCACCGCTTTACCAAATAGGATGCCCTTCTCCAGCGACTTCTTTCTGACAACATGTCTAATCAAGATTGTGTCATCTGTATATCTCAGGTTGTTAATGAGTCTTCCTCCAGTCCGGATGCCATGTTCTTCTTCATATAATGCTCAACATACAGACTGAATAAGTATGGTGAAATGATACAACCCTGGCACACACCTTCCCTGTGTGTGATTTAAACTGATTTAAACTATTCAGTATCCCATTGTTCTGTTTGAATGACTCATTCTTGGTTTATGTACAGGTTCCTCATAAGCACAATTCAGTATTCTGGAATTCCCATTCTTTGCATTATATTGATAGTTTGTTATATCCACACAGTCAAAACATCTTTGCATAGTCAAGAAAACACAAATAACTATCTTTCTCGTATTCTCTGCTTTTAGTCAAGATCCATCTGACATCAGCATTGATGCCCCTTGTTCCATGTCCTCTTCTGAATCGGCCTTGAATGTCTGTCAGCTCCCTGTCAATGTACTGCATCAACAGTTTTAAAATTATCTTCCACAAAAGAAACATTAGATGTTTAAAAATATTTCTTAAATGAAAAGACAATTGATGGACTAGAACCCAGAAAGCCAAACTCACTGCCATTAATGGATACTGACTCATTGCAATCCTCTATAGGGTTTCTGAGGCTGTAAGTCATTACAGGACCAGTAAGCTTCATCTTTCTCTTGTGTATCAGCTATTGGGTTTGTTCTGCAGACCCTGTGGTTAGCATTCCAATGCTAATCCTACAGTGCCACCAAGGCTCCTTTATTGATTCCTGTTGTTGTAAGGTGCTGTCGAATCAGTTCTGACTCATACATATACATAAACATTTACTACCATCGAGTCAATTCTTACTCATAATGACCCTATGTAGGGTTTCTGAGACTGTACTTTTATTTATTTTTTTAAAAAGTTTTTATTGTGAATTGAGTAATATTTCACACGGAGGAACATCAGCTTTACATTCTTCCTATTATATTTTGTTTCATTGCAGTGGTTACAATCCCCTCCATGCACTATCATTCAACAACATTTGCTTCCATTCCCTCTGTTTTTGGT
>NW_006408578.1:13835594-13842742 GCF_000296735.1 Chrysochloris asiatica
CTCCTTACTGCACTTCCACATGATCTGTCATCTTGTTTGTTCCTCCCCATAATGTTGTTGTTGTTGTGTGCCATGGAGTCGGTTCCGACTCATAGCGACCCTGTACTGTGTTTCCAAGGCTGTAAATCTTTACGGGAGCAGAAAGCCTCATCTTTCTCCCGTGGAACAGCTCGTAGTTTCAAACTGCTGGCCTTGAAGCTCACAGCCCGATTCGTAACCACTACACTACCAGAGCTCCTTTTCTCCACATAATAGTACTCCTTTAAAGAGCATTTATTAAATATAGGGCTTAGTATGTTTCTAGATTAGAAAATTAAGTAAAACAATGATTCTAGGTATGCCTATCTTTAAATAATGGCTTTATTACTAAAAAAAAAAAGTGTATATAAACATTTTCAAAAAATATAATATTTTAAACTTCGTTGTTGTTAAGTGCTGTTGAGTCGATTTCAACCCATAACAATCCTGTAAAGGGTTTCCAAGAAGCAGCTGGTGAGCTTGAACCACCCACCTTGTAGTTCAAAGTTGTTTTGACTCCATGGATTGGGTAGAGATTGGGCGGTTGGGGTGAGAGTCACTGGAGTTGGAGAGGGCTAGGAATTCATGTAGTCCAAGGCGTATCAGGGCATTATTGTTTTCATCAGTGTATTGGCTCCAGATTTTGCTAAGTGTACTCTTCTTCCGTCTAGTGATTAGAGGACAGGCATTGCTAATTTGCCCTGACTCAGCATTTTGTGGAGATAGGCAATCCCTGTGCTTCTGAGAGCAGCCTGAAAGGACAGGAGCTGAAAGGGACTGTGGAATTCAAAGCCCCTTCCCCATCTCTGTTAAAAAGCCCATAGCAGGCCAACAGAAGACTTAGGATCTGAGCTCTATTTGTTAAATGAAATACTTTTAATAAGATGCACATATAAATGAAAAAGTTCTGGGGGAACATACCAAACCAGGACCTCAAACAGATTCATTCAGTTTAACACCCTGCTGAGAATTTACATTGGGTATGGCACTGTAGCATAAGCACTGGACTGCTAACCTCAAGGTTGACAGTTCGAATCTACCAGCTGCTCCTTGGAAACCCTATACAGTGTCACTATGGGTTGGTACCGACTTGAAGGCACTTAACAACAACAGCTACCCCAGATATACGTTGTATAAAAGGGGTCTTGTTAAATTATAAATATTGATGTTGTAATATCTGGGATGGAAATGGAAATTCTCAACAGGGGTTTCAACCAGAATGAATCACTTGGAAGCCTCTGTCAAACTGATAGGGGTAGTCTTTGACTTCACTCTAGCCTTTTAGAACAAGAATGTACTAATCTATTCATATATATAATTGTTATTAATGGAAAAATAAAACCCAGCCTACATACTCTAGGGAGCATAGCTTTTGTGTCTGACAATGCCAACCCAGTTCCGAGTGATTTCCATTGAGGAAAAGCTTTACTATGGGGTTAGCTTAACACTGGAGTGTGCTTCCCTAGGCTGTCTGAGAGGGAGGAGAAGAAGATCTCTAGGGAGGATTTTAACAGGTAATATGAGCTCGGCCTACTGGGAAATGTGGAGAAGATTAAAACAGATGTTGACTCAATTAGCATGCTAGGGAATTAAACCAAACACTATCACAATGGGAATGGGATTCATGTTACTGTTTTATTTTGATTGTTTAGGCTAATTTGGTGTGAATTTACTTGTTGGTATGAACTCTATCATCTACTATATGCATCACAACTTACAACATGCATCATGTTGTTGTTGTTGTTGTTGAGTGCCGTGGAGTCGCTTCCGACTCATAGCGACCCTGCACAGGGTTTCCGCGGCTGTAAATCTTTAGGGGAGCAGAAAGCCTCATCTTTCTCCCGCGGAACCGCTGGTAGTTTCGAACTGCTGACCTTGCGGTTCACAGCCCAGTTCGTAACCACTACGCTACAACATGCATCATAAAAACACCTAAATCTCCTGATGAGATGGCAAGATACTGCATATTCTGTTTTCTGCATTTTCACCAGAACATGAGAGATTTCTAGTTTCTTAAGTACACAGCTAATGTATATAACCTGGTTTCATTATTGTGCTAGCTGGCTTTGTTTTAACCACTCAATTTCCAAAGCCTCTTGGTTTTTCTGAAGACACAACAGCAAATCTTCTGTCTTATTGTCCCATTCATTGTTTTGCAATTGTTATTGTTATTTGAACAAATAGAAGACTTTCTGTTCCCACAAGCCTTGATTTTAGGGATTGCAAATGACTATACATCATTTGTGGTTGTTAGCAATTATATCTCTCTGGGTGTGCTTTGATTGTTGCTACTGTGTGCCATTAAGTCATTTCTGACTCATAGTGACCCTGCATAGGGTTTCTAAGGCTATAAATCTTTACGGGGGCAGAAAGCCACATCTTTCTCCCATGGAACAGCTGGTGGATTCGAACTGCTGATCTTGCAGTTACCAGCCCTATACATGACCAATTTGTACTACCAGTGATTTATTGGGCTGCCAGTAATGGTTTTTCAGACCTCATGGTTCTTCCATAGGCATAGTGGAATAATTTCACAAAGTTGAAATTGAGGTTCAACCTTGTTATAATGGAACTGATTGAGTTATTATGACCTGAGGAATGTTCCAGTGCTGGGACACTGAGCTGAGCTGTAATGGAGTTATTCGTTTTAGAACACTTCATTTTAGTGACTTAGTGACATCAACTCCACCATGAAACAGACTTGACAGGTGGAGAGATTGAAACCTATGGAAGCAAAATGATTTCCTAAGTGGGCGTTTTCCATTCTTGCTAAGGGTAAAACAAACAAGCAAAAAACAACATCTTTCTTTATATATTGGATGAAAAAATTTAGCAAAGTACTTCATGAACATCCAGAATTGTGCCATGGCTCCAAATTACTTAGAGAAGTCCTACAATTTGACATGAAACACAATATACAGAAAGTTGCTAGCCAGAGAGAAGTCTGTAATGTTGTTGCAGTTGGTCTTAAGCCATTTCTCTTTCTGGGTCTCTGAAAAGCAGTATGGACAGCCGCTGGATACCTGGAGCTTCTGGAAAGATAATTGCCTCCCTGTGGAGTCCCGATGCTTAAGGTTTTTCCTGACACCCCCTCCTGCTCTCCTCACTGAAGCTTCCCTAAAACCTTACTCTCAGCAGAGTATGCTGTGGCAAACCAGTCTTTCAAGACAAGGGGTTGTGGTCAATAATGACTTTCCCTTGGAGCTATTTTTATGTTACTAGGATTCTCCTGGTCAAAGCTCCAATGCCTTCATCTCAAGTAAATGAATCTCAAGTGATGGGGATCTTAGGTATGTGGTATGGCAAGTTGGGTGAAGATTTTTTTCTGGGAGGGGGCTCCTTTCCAACAGCCCCTCCTCCCCACATCTTAGTTAAGCCATTTCACCTTGGCTTCCTGGTCTGTAAATAAATAGAGGTGGTGATAGTCTGCCATCTTTTCTGTTCTACCATTTACTGATTCCATGAAATAAATTATTTCCTGGCACAGGTAAGATAGTGGCAAACTAATTGATTTTCCTGATTTTTGAAATCTGCCTTGGAGCAACTGTACAGGAACCAGAATTTATTGATGGGCAGGAGGAAGGGAAGAAGAGAGACTCATTGCTCAGGAACACTGAGTTTCTGTAAAGGATTATGGAAAAATCTGGAAATGGAGCATGGTGATCCTTGAATAACATTATAAATATAATTAATGTCATTGACCTGTACACGTGAAGAATATTGAAATGACAAATGTTTTGTTATGAATGTATTTTATACAACAAAAAAAAACAAAAAAATCCTTGAACTTAGAAGGAGCATTCAGTACTTGACTATATCAACTGGTAATCATTTTATTTCTACCTTATGGGTTTGGTACAGTTGTTGAACCTTGTTACCACAACTCTTGAGTTGCTTTTATGGCAATAGCTTATCTAATCACAATTGATTGAAAAGGCAAGTGGAGGAATAAAACCATGAGTTTGCCATATCTTTGTTTTACAGATCATTGAACAGGAAGGTGTGGTATATTTTGCCAACTATTACCACTATTTAAATGGAACTAAGATGACACAAAGGAGCTCTGGTAGCACAGTGGTTACTAGTAGAGCTGTTCAAGGTCAGCAGTTCAAAACTATCAGCCATTCTATAGGAGAAAGATGAAGTTTTCTGCTCCCGTAAAGATTTACAGCCTCGGAAACCCTATGCAGGGTCACTATGAGTCAGAACCGATTCCACGGCACACCACCACCACCACCACCACCAATATGATACAATGCAGGAAATTCATGGGACATGTAACTCTATCCTTTTCTGTTTTATGATTATAAAAGGAAAAAAATCCAAAACTCTGAGCAAACATATCTCATGCCCCAAAGCACTGAATTTAAGTTTGAAATTCCCTTTTTCTTTTTGAAAATAAGTTTTTAGCATAAAACTTAAAACATCTTATTGGTGGTGGTGGTGTTATGTGCTTTGGAGTCGGAACCAACTCATAGTGACCCTGTACAGGGTTTCCGAGGCTGTAAATCTTTACGGGAGCAGAAAGCCTCATCTTTCTTCCACGGAACAGCTAGTGGTTTCGAACTGCTGACCTTAAGGTTTGCAGCCTGATTCGTAACTACTACACTAGGTAACAATTAGGCCTACGTCTTTCTACCTACCTACATAAGAGCCTTGATATGTATATGAGTTCTGAGTCTGGAGGCCCTTTGTTAGCTTAGTCTTGGAGCACCCATTATGGGACTGAAAGTGACTGGCATGCATGGGGTCAAGGCTTGGGAAAAGAGAGCAGATAGAGATCATGGAGTCAAGATTTGAATTTAATTTTCTTTTCTTTCCCTCAGTATTGTTTTTAAATGCTGTCGAGTCTGTTCTAACTCCCAACGATCCTGTATAGGCTTTCCAAGGCTTTAAATCTTCATGGGAGCAGAAAAACCTCATCTTTCTCTTGAGGAGTGGCTGGTAGGCTCAAACTGTGGACCTCATAGTTCACAGTCAAGTGCTTATCGTATGGTGTTACTGCATTCCCCTGCCCCAGGATTAGAGTAAAATTTGTAGCAATTATATGTAATTTTGGAAATTAAAGAAACATGTAAATTTTTTTCTATCGTAATCTCACTGCTTGGAGGCTAAGATTCACCTTTCTGTATGTTTCCTTCTACTGATGAATACTGAATGTGATGGCCAACTTTTCACAACGGTATGAAAATCTCTTTATGCAAATATCTGTGTCTCAATTTCTGATCCTGATGCTTAGAAAAGGAAGCCACTATTGGGTCAATTGGTATGGCCTCTTCTTTGTTTGTACCTTTGTAAATTGGGTGAATGTTTGTAGAGCAAGCAGGTCACCAGTTTCACATTCAATGCATCATACACAATTTGTTGAATCTCATTGGTTGCAATCTCTTCAATATAACACCACTTCTTCTAGCTCCTCCCTGTGTTTCTTGCTTTCATTCCACCTTCTTTCCCAACCCTTCTGAATTTTATCCTTGGGCAAATGCTGCCCTTTTGATTTCAAATGGTTGACCATTCTATGGTGTATGTATCTTACTAGTGGTGTTCCCCCACAGAGTTAGCTATTGCTTGCCTGAAAACTGAGCTATGGGGGTGAATTCAGTGCCAGACATGCAGGGTTACTGAGGGCCATAGTTTAGCGTTTCCACCAGTCTCTATTTGATCAATAAGTCTAGTCTTAAAAAAATTTTTGTGTGTGATTTTAAATTTTGTTTCACATTTTTCCTTCCACTCTATCCATGACCCTCTAATGTGATGCCTTTCAGAGTAGGTAGAGGTAGCCAGGCACCATCCAGCTCTTCTGGTTTCAGGGTCATGGAAACTGATGTTTCCATGGTCCATTAGGCCACTGGACTAATTGCTTCCAAGAGTCTTCAATTTTCATCATTCCTCATTCCTCTTGACACGGAGAGACCAATAGTTGTGCCTTAGATGGCTGCTCATGAATTGTTGTTTTTCTTTAAACTTTTGATTGTCAATTGAGTGAAGATTTACAGAACAGAGTATCAGTTTTACATTCACAAATCATACATTTTGCTTCATTTCAATGATTACAATCCCTCCCATGTAACATTAGTTATCTTACCTCCTTCCTTTGTTTCTTGTTTCCATTTTACCCTCTTTCCTAGTCTTTGTGAACTTTATCCTTAGGTCAATGCTGACTTTTTTTTTTAATGTTTTATTGTAAATTATATGATAGTTTACTTGGGAGAACATGGCTTTACATTCATCCTATCGTATATTGTTTCATTGCCATGGTTACAATCCCTTCCATGCATCATCAACCAACCAAAGGGTATACTCTATAAGCCTGCCCCCGACCCCCTGGTAGTCAGCACACAGCCCTTCTCCCTCTCTGGGTCTAAAGTCCCCAGCTGCTTCATCTCTCCATGTCATCATCTCTGCCTCCATCTCTGGCATCACTGCTTCTCTGGGTAGGGTCCCGCTCTCTGCTCTACTCCCTTGATGGTCCCAGGGACCTCCGCTCCTAGACTGCAAAGTTAATCACTCACCTCCTTGCTACAAAACGTCTATGTTTATATTTCCAATCCTCACAATCAGTTCTGATAACAATTATTCACTACTGTATCACAAGAGACCTATCCGTATTTCATTTCATTAGCCCTGCCTAGACAGATTGGATACTACTCAGTGGAGATTCTACCTTCCTCTGAGCCCTCTGGATCTAGGTTCCCTCTTGAAAGTTTGTATGCCAGTCACCTCTTGCCTTTGTAGCCCCCACCCCCCATTTTGGGTAGCCAATGTCCAAGTTGCCCATCCCTGTCTACTCTGTATATGGAGGGGGTGGGAATGATCCTTGCTATAAAGACTGTTCTTTCTTTTGAACTACTGCATCCATAGGTGTAGGTCAAGTTCATCAGATTGTATCTTTTTTTTCCTCTTCTTTCTTCTTCTGGTTGAGCTCTGATCATCCAGTCATTGAAGCCAGGTCAAGTGGTTATTATCTACAAGTGTGGGTGTTCTTGTACATATAGCCTCTCTTCTTATCAGCTGGATGCTTCACTCTCCACACTAGTCCTCTGTGGCCATGTTACTGACTCTGGGCCCAAGAGTCTCCAGGTCTTGCCACACTGCTGGCCAACCAGGTCTCCACCTGGGTTCACAGGAGT
>NW_006408578.1:13843697-13849330 GCF_000296735.1 Chrysochloris asiatica
TGGGAGTGGGAGTGGGAGTGGGAGAAATATGCAGTATTTCTCCTTTTGTGACTAATTTCACTCAACATAATATCCTCATGGTTCATCCATGTTATGTGGTGGCTTGCAGCTTCCTTGTTATTCTTCAAGGTAGCATAATATTCCATTGTGTGTATGTACCACAGTTTGTTTATCCATTCTTCATGTGATGGGCACTTAGGCTGTCTCCATCTTTTTGCTTTTAATGCTGACATTTTGATCTTTAATGGTTGACCATTCAATGGTGAGCATACTTTAATAGTGTTGTTGTCCCTCTGATATAGCTATTTACTGTTTGATTGAAAATTAACCCATGAGGGTGAGTTCAGTTCCAGACATGAAGGGTGACCAATGACCATATCCTCAGGTTCCTCTAATCTCTTTCTGACCGGTTGTTGTTGTTGTAAGTGCTGTTGAGTCAGTTCCGACTCACAGCGATTCTGTATAGGTTTTCCAAGGCTGTAAATCTTTGTGGGAGTAGAAAGCGTCATCGTTCTCAGAGTGGCTGGTGTGCTCGAACTTGGACCTTGTAGCCCAGTGCTTATCCTACCGAGTCACTGTGCTCCTTTCTGACCACAAACTTGGCCTTTTTTAGAATTTTAAGTTTTGTTTCACATTTTTTCCCACTCTGTCTAGGATCTTTGAATGTGATCCTGATCAGAATGGTTGGTAGTAGTAGCTGAGCACCATTTAGTTCTGCTGGTCTTAGGGTTGTGGAGACTGATGATCAGGTGTTCCATTAGTCCATTGGATGAATTGATTCCAAGTGTCTTCAATTTCATCACTCTTCTTTCCTCTGAACAAGGAGTAAATACATAGCCAATAGTTGCACCTTGGATGATCCCTTATGGGGTTTAAAGAGCCTAGTTACTCAGTACTCACAAAAGTAGAATGGAGAATATTGTGTTTGTGGATTATGCTATGTCAGTTGACCATGGTGTCACCCCAAGATGGTGGTCCTGAGCTGCCAGACCCAGTAACTCATTCCCTCAAGGTGTTTGATAATATCCAAGACATTTTCATAACTTTGCCCTTTGTGTCAGTCACCATATTCTTGGATGTGTTTGCAGCAAAGATAAATACCATGTACAAATATCCTCTGTCAACCCTTATACATTTGTGGGCATACTCCCACTCCCCCTCCCATACCCATTTAGCTTGTGGATCTGTTCATGTATTTACTCATCTCTGTTGTTACAGGGTTATGCATATAGTGGTATTTACCTCTATTCCCTTTAACTCCTTTACTCCTCCCTGTGCTTCCCTCTGTTTTCATAATTATTCTGCCAACCTCCCTCTTGTTGTACATTGTTTAAGTTAACATATGTCTCCTCTCTAGCCAATGAATCACTCTCCCTTCCCTTCCACCCCAGGTAACCATCAAAGAATGTTTCTGTAGCATGGAAACCTTTCCTTGAGTTTTTTCAATAGTCATCTCCTACAATATTTGTCCTTTTGTGATTGGCAAATTTCACTCAGCATAATGTCCTCCAGGACTTCTGGTGTGGCACTGTAGGATCAGCACTGGACTGTGAACCACAAGATCAGCAGTTCAAACCTACCAACTGCTCCTTGGAAACTCTATATAGGGTCGCAATTATTCAGAACTGAGTCAATGGCACTTACCAACAATAACATCCTCCAGAATCATCCATGTCATGAAGTGTTTCACAGATTCATTGTTACTCTTCAACATTGTGTGTATGTATAAAGTTTGTTTATCCATTCTTCCATTGATGGGTATTTAGGCTGATTTAATATTTTTGCTATTGTAAGTGCTGTTGAGTCAGTTTGCTGGATCATATGGGATTTCTATTTCCAACTTCCTGAGGCAGTTCCATCCTGTTTTCCACAATGGTTGCACCATTTTACAGCTCCACCAGCAGTGTAGGAGGGTCTCAGTCTCACCACACCCTCACCAGTATTTGCTTTTTATGTTTTTTTGAATTTTGCTATAAATGCTGGGATAAGATGATATCTCATTGTTGTTTTCATTTGCAACTCTGTAATGACTAATGATTGCAAACATTTCTTCATGTGTTTGTTGTCTTTTTTTTTTTTAAGCTTTTATTGTGAATTGAGTGATAGTTTACATGGGAGAACATGGGTTTTGAACTCATCCTTTCATATTTTGTTTCATTGCAATGATTACAACCCATCATCATTTAACTGTATTTGCTTCTATTTCTCTGTTTTTGTTTATTTTTTATGTACAGAGAAACATTCAGGAATATATAATCATTTAAACAACCAAAGAGCACAATCTGAAACGCTGCCTCCTGGCCACCAGCCCACAGCCTTTCTCTTTCCATAAGTTGAGAGTCCTCAGCTGCTCTATTTCTCCATGTATCTCTGGTGCTGCTGCTTCTCTGGTTAGGGTCCCACATTATGCTCATGCTCTTCTCTCTTGATGGTCCTAGGGTCCTCTGTTCCTGGAATGTAAGATTAACTACTCCCCCCTTTATGTTACAAAACTTCTACCTTTACAGTTGTGACAATCACAAGTAGTCATGACAACAATTACTCACTATTGAATCAAAAGAATCCTATCCCCATCTCCTTTCACCAGACCCATGTAGATAAAATGAAAACTATTCGGTGGGGAGTCTATCTTCCTCTGCACACTCTGAAACTAAACTCCTTCTTGAAAACTTGTAATCCAGCTGCTTCATGCCTTTATAGGTTCCCTGCTGCCATTTTAGGTAGACAATGTCTAAGTTGCCTAATCAAACGTGTATACCAAGGGTATAGGTGTGATCCTTGATGTGAAGACTCCTTCTCTCTCGGTTGGTTACCATAAGTATAGATCAAGTTCATCAAATTGTAGTGATTTATACTTGCGTATTTTATCAAATTTCTTTATCTTCCTCTAGTCGAGCTCTGGTCATCAAGCCATTGAATCTAGGTCAAATGGCGAATGTCTTTTTTGATGAAATATTCGTTCATGCCCTCTGTCTATTTAAAAATTGTCTTTTTTGTCTTTTTCTTTTTGAGGTGTTAAAGTTTCCTATAAATTTTAAAGATTAGTCCCTTGTCTGATATGCCATTCCAATTTTTTTCCCAGTTTGAGGAATTCTTTTGCTGCACATAAGTGTCTAATTTTTAAGTGGTCCCAGTCATCTATTTTGTCTTATGCTGTTTGTATATTTTTGGTTATGTTTGATAGTGTATTTATTCCATGTATCAGAGCCCCTAACTTTGTCCCTAGTGTTTCATTAATGATCTTTATCATTCTATGTTTTATGTTTAGGTCTTTAATCCATGTTGAATTCATTTTTGTGTATGGTGTGAGATATGGGTCTTGTTTCATTCTTCTGCAAATAGATTTCCAGCATTGCCAGTACTCTTGTTGAAAAGGCTATCTCGTGTCCATTTAATGTTTTTGGCCCTTTGTTAAAGATCAGCTGACCATAGGTAGATGGATTTACTTCCAGGTTCTCAATTTTGTTCCATTGCTGTACCACTACAAGGAGGTTTTGACCAATGTGTCTGTGTAGTAGGTTTTGTTGCTAAATGAGCTTTTAGGATCCCAATCACTACTCACCAAAGTAGGATATCTTTGTGTACTATGCTATGCTAATCGACTTTGGTGTCCCCTGAGACAATCATTCTGAGTCCCCAGGCCCAGTGATTCACCACCTCAAGGTGTTTGATTATGTCTAAGAAGTTTTCATAACTTTGAGTATGACCATATTTAAGGCAAAAATAACTTCTAAAAGAGTTGTGATTTTAACATTAGGAAACTAAGAAGCAGAGTGGCTTCCTTTGTGTTTTTTAGGCTATCTTTACAGTGGAAATTATCTTCATAAGAACTGAACTTCTGTACTTAGCTGAGTAGGTACACATGTACATATTATTGATATCATGCAAATAACATATCTGGACACTTGGTGAAGTTCCACTCTCTCCATGTTTTACCAGAGACTTGACACATTTGGGGATGGAATCCATTTGGGGATGGAATGATTTCTTCTATGTACAGGTCACACTGAGGTTTTGGATCAGGGCCTGGAAAGGGCTGAGGGGCTTATGCATTTGTATTAATTTGCATGAGGTGATAACAGCAGGAACAAGGAGGTGTGATATGAGACATCATGTGGGCTATTTGTGTCCTCATGTCTTGCTGCCCCTAAGAGTGAGGATGAAGTGGGTTGACCCTGGGATGCCTCCCACTGAGGTGGTTAGTATGAGACCTGGGTAGCCTAGATAAGAGGCACACAGTCCTACCCTTGGTCACTACATGTGGTATTATAAACAAGTCCAAGGTTGGCTCTGATAAATCTTTGTTCTAAATGTGAAGTTATTTTACTATGCTAGTCAGCTCAGAATAGGCCGTTTCTTTCTAGAGGCAATGCAAGGTTTTCAAATGCACCTAATTTAGTATTTGAAGGCCCAGCTGGGCCACTCATGAACTTGTAATCTTGGGGAAATCACTGGCTTTTTGACCATTGGTTTTACTATGTGTCTCCTTGGTGAGAATCAATTCTGATGGCTAATATTAATACCATTTGGTAACATGGATGGGACATATAAAGTATTCAGCTGCTAACCTAAAGGTTGGAGGTCCAGGTTCACCCACAGGTACCTCAGAAGAAAGGTCTAGAGATCTACTTCCAAAAAATATCAGGCATTGGAACGCTAGAGGACTTGGGAAATTTTTGAAAATGTCTTAGTCCTAACCAAACACTTTGAATGTGTTCCTGGAGGTTCAGGACTATAGTCTTAGGGGACACCAAGGTCAATTGGCATAACATAGTCAACAAAGACAATGCTCTACATCCTACATTGATGAGTAGTGACTGAGGTCTTAAAGGCTAGTTAATGGTCATCTAAGATGCAACTAGTGATCTTTCCCTGTCAGGAAGAAAGAAGAGGGAAGAAAAATTGAAGACACATGGACATAACTAATGGGAATTCAGTCTTCACGATCCTGGAGCCAGAAGATGGTGCCTTACTACCACTACTAACTATTCTGAAAGGGATCACATTAGAAGAATAGAATGTGAAAAAAATGTGGAACAAAACTAAAAATCATAAAAAAGATCAGGTAGACTATTGTAACCCCCAAGTCACCTGCAGGTCTGGAACTGAACTCAGTTCTGTGGTTCAATTATCAACTAAATAACAGACAAGTCTATTAGAGAACTTCAATTTTTTCATTGTTAACTTTGGTGGTTGCAGCATAAAATTGAATAATAGCTGTATTAACTGGTTTCTTTTGTACGCTTGTAGACATTATCCTGTCACAGACAGTATTGCATTTCATGATAGATGTTGAAATATTCTTTTTAGCAATGAATGTAATGCCATTCCTCTTGCATTTGCTACTCCTGACATAGTAAGTCATATGATTGGCTGATTAAAAATGATCAATACCTGTCCATTTCAGCTCACTAATAGATCTTTATGCATTCCATTTAATTTTGACAATGTCCAATTTTCCTATGTTCTGATGATTAGTGGGTGTTTGTAGCTGTTTCTTTTCAATTTTATTCATATCCCATTAGCAAATAAAAGTCTGGAAAACTGCTCCACTCACGTCATGGAAGTCACTTTTACTTAGAGAAATCAACATTTCCTCAGTTGCATTTTGAATGCCTTCCAATCTGAGGGGC
>NW_006408578.1:13852800-13854855 GCF_000296735.1 Chrysochloris asiatica
ATCAACAGAGAGGGAAGGAGTCTTCACATCAAGTATCAATGCTATCCCCTCTGTATACAGAGTAGATAGGGATAGGCAACTTAGACATTGGCTACCTAAAATGAGGGGGCAATAAAGGCACAAAGTGACTGGCTTACAAGGTTTCAAGAGGGAGTTTAGTTTAAGAGTGTGTGTGGGAAGATGTGGGAAGTCCCCATTGAATAGTTTTCATCTTGTCTAGATGGGTCTGGTAAAAAGAGATGGGGATAAGATTCTTATGATTCAATAGTGAGTAATTGTTATCATGACTAATTGTGACTGTCACAGTTGTAAACTGCTTTGTAACAAAAATGGGGGAGTAGTTAATCTTACATTCCAGAAACAGAGGACCCTAGGTCCATCAAGGGAGAAGAACACAAGCAGAATGTGGGACCTTATCCAGAGAAGCAGCAACAGAAGAGATGAAAGCAGAGATGGGACATAAAAAGAGGGGCAGCTGAGGACTGTAGATTCATAGAAAGAGAGGGACTGAGAGCTGGCAGCCAGGAGGCAGACTTGCAGAATGTCCCATTTGGTGGTTTAAATTATTATATATGTCTGAGTGTTTAAAAAACAAAAGTGTTAAAATAAATCCAGAGAAATACTTTAAATGATGGTACATGGAGGGGATTATAATTATTGTAATGAAACAAAGTATATGATTTGTTGAATGTAAAACTCATGATATGCCCTGTAAAGTTTCATTCAATTCACAATAAAAATGAAAAAAAGAAAGAAAGAAAGAAAAAAAGAAGATGGAAGGAATTTGTAAAGTCCCTTTACCAAAAATAATTGGTCTACATTCAGCCATTTCAGGTCATCGCACATGATAAAGAACCTATGGTACTGAAGGAAGAAATCCAAGCTGTGCTGAAGGCATTGGTGAAAAAAGGACTCGAGGAATTGATAGAATACCAATTGAAATGTTTCAACAAACAGATGCAGCACTGGAAGCATTCACTAGTCTATACCAAGAAATTTGGAAGACAGCTACCTAGCCAACTGATGGAGAGAAATCCATATTTATGCCCATTCCAAAGAAAGATATTCCAATGGGATGCAGAAATTATTGAGCAATATCATTAATATTATGTGCAGGTCAAATTTAATGAAGATAATTCCAAAATGATTGCAGGAATACATCAAGAGGGAGTTGCCAGAAACTCAAACCCTGTTCAGAAGAGGAAGTGAAATGAGGGATATCATTGCTGACGTCATATGCATATTTGCTGAAAGCAGAGAATACCAGAAAGCTGTTTACTTGTGTTTTATTGACTATGCAAAGGCATTTGACTGTGTGGATCATAACAAACTGTGGATAACATTGTGAAAAATGGAAATTCCAGACACTTAATTGTGCTTAGGAGGAATCCGTACATAGATAAACAGACAGCCACTTGAACAGAATAAAACTGCATGGTTTAAAAAAGATGTGTATCAGGGTTGTAACCTTTCATCGTATTTATTCAATCTGTATGCTGAGCTAATAATCCAAGAAGCTGGATTATATGAAGAACTTGGCATCAGGATTGGAGGAATGGTCCTTAACAGCCTGAGACAATCAGATGATAAAACCTTGCTTGCTGAAAGCAAAGAGGACTTGAGGGACTTGTGGATGAAGATCAAAGCATGCAGACTTCAGAATGGATTACAATTTAATGTAAAGTAAACAAAAAGCCCCACAGCGGAACCAATTAACAGCATCGTGATAAATGGAGAAAAAATGGAATTTGTGAAGGTTTTAAGTTTATTTGAATTGACAATGAAAGTTTATGGAAGCAGTGGTTGGTTAAGTAATCAAGCCAAGTATTACATTGGGAAAATCTGTGGCAAAAGACCCTTTACAAGTGTTATAGAGCAAATATGTCACTTTAAAGACTAAGGTGTATTTGACCCAAGCCATGATATTTTCAATCACCTCATATGATTAACCACTGCTCCGCAGGAGTTCCTTATTAGTATTAGTGTTACTCTGAGGCAATTATTTAGTGCTGCAAAGATGAAAGTATTTGTAAACTCAGGAAGCAATTGCTTTTC
>NW_006408578.1:13856005-13857415 GCF_000296735.1 Chrysochloris asiatica
ATAATAATCAATGTAATGAAACAAGCTATATGAATGGTTGAATGTGAAGCTGATGATGTGCCCTGTAAACTTTCACTCAATCCAAAATAAAAACATTTAATTAAAAAAAAAAAAGATGCATTGAAAATTATGGGAAATTTGAATGTGAGAGTTGGAAACAAAGAGAAAGACTCCATAGTTGGAAAATAGGGTCTGATAGAAATGATGTCAGATATCCCTCGATAGCATTCTGCAAGGTGTTTTTATTGCAAATATCTTTTTTCAACAACATAAATGATGACTATACATATAGACCTCACCAGGCAGTGTATGCAGGAATCAAACTGACTGCATCTGTTTGAAGAAGACACAATGGAGAAGCTGAATATCATCAGTCAAACCAAGACCAGGGCAGACTGTGGAATAGAGATCATCAATTGCTCCTATGCAAGTTCAAGCTGAAATTGAAGAAAATGAAAACAACTTCATGAGAGCCAAAACATGATCTTGAGTAGATCTCACCTGAATTTAGAGATCATTTCAAGAACAGATTTGATGCATTCAACACTAATGAATGAATACAAGATGAGTTTTGGGATGACATTAAGAACACCATACATGAAGAAAGCAAAACATCATTAAAAAGACAGGAAAACAAGAAAAGACCAAAGTGGATTTCAGAAGAGACTCTGAAACTTGTTCTTGAATGTGTAGTAGCTAAAGCTAAGAGAAGAAATGATAAGAAAAAGACCTGAACAGAAAATTTCAAAGGACAGCATGAGAACACACGAAGTATTATAATATTTTATACTCAAAGATCTGGATTCAAATAATCCAAAGAGAAGAACATGTTCAGCATTTCTCAAGGTGAAAGAACTGGGAAAACAAAACTAAAGCCTTGACTTGCAATACTGAAGGATTTTATGGGCAACATATTGGCCAATTCAGGAAGTATCAAAAGAAGATGGGCGGATCCCAGAATTATAAAGGTCATCAATGAAAAAATAGGGAAAAATTTAAGGACTGTAATCCAGGGTGCACACAGACTACCAAACATTTCAAAAATTACACAAACAAAAGAAGATATTTGGGACATTCTAAAAATTAGAAACTTATGTGCATCAAAGGATTTCACCAAAAGAGTAAAAAGGGAGCCCACAGAATGGGAAAAAAATCTTTTGCAATGACATTGGACAAGGGAGTAATTTCTAAAATCTGTAGGAAACTACAACACCTCTAAAACAAAAAGACAAGTAACTCAATTAGAAAAAATCGGCACAGGACATGAAACAGACACTTCACCAAGGAAGACATTCGGTCAGCCAAAAAACATATGAAGAAATATTCACGATCATTAGCCATTGTTGTTGTTGTCAGGTGCCATCAAGTCAGTACGATACATAGAAACCATATGCACAACAGAATGAAACA
>NW_006408578.1:13860685-13867941 GCF_000296735.1 Chrysochloris asiatica
ATATATATAGCATTTCTTAATCACTATTTCTTTGAATCCTTTCATCTGCTGTCATTTTGAATTTGCAGTGTCCTGCATCTATGATAGTTCTACAACTGCACAATGAACTAGGTGCAGCTACTTTTGTTTTCTAGAGGATGAAATCAATGCCTTGTAAAGACAAGTGTTGTATTCCAGGTCACACAGTAGCAAAGCTGGGGCTGAAACACAGGGCTTTTGTTTTTCTTTGTTGTTAACTGCCATCCAGTCAGTTCTGACTCATAGCGACCCTTTATAGGGTTTCCGAGGAGCAGCTGGTGGGTTTGAACTGCCGACCTTGCCATTAGCAGTCCAATACTGAACCTACAGTGCCATTTCAGGATCTTTTTTAAAATTCCCTTTAGTTTTATTTTATTGTGGCAAGATACATATAATATAAAATTCACCATTTTAACGATACCAAGTGTACACTTTAGAGACATTAACTCCATCCACAATGTTGCACAACCATCACGATTGTCTGTTCCCCAAACTTTCATCCTTTGAAACAAATGAAACACAATTTTTGAATTCCAGGCCATTGCATTCTCTAGCAGATGAGAAGAATCATTAAATTATTACTTCAGGAAGATTCCTGTGGGCATTTCCTCTTTTACCTTGTGTCACCTTGAGCTGTTGTTAGTCTTGAGCTGGCCCCTAATTCATGGTGACTCATATGGACCTGTTGTGGTCCAGAGTGTTTTCAGTGGTTGCTTTTCACAAGCTTATTGTTAGGCCTTTTTTCCCAAGGCCATCTTTGTCTGGGAGCTCTGCTGAAAGCTGTTTGACATCATAGCAATGTGCAGTCCTCCATTGAGAGATGGATGGTTGCTGGGTAGGAGGTGTATTGATTGGGAGTTAAACCCCAGTCTCCAGCATGGAAGCCACGAACTCTACCACTGAGGCGCTCATGTCCTTGTGCTATTGCGCAGGTAAGTTAACTGCAATCTGAGGACAAAACAACCTGAGGTTCAAGGGATATGAAGGCCTCTTTCCACGCCTGGAATTTGGAATTTCTATGAAGTTGCCTCCTTAGGCAGTGTGCTTAGTTTGCAGATTTTGTTCTTGCCACTGCTTTATGTGGCCTTGTCTCCTGGCTGTGTTGGAAGTGACTTGAGGACAAGAACCTGGTTGGGAGTAATCTTGCTGCAATTGGTATACTTCCTTCCAGTATCAGCATACTCACACAGCAGCTGCTTACTGAAGGCTACTTCTTAGCAGTGCCCCAAATAATATGCTTTTTTGTTGTTAATTTTAAAGGCAAGAGGCTTATTATGTATTAGCTATTCTAAGACAGTCTATTTAGAGCAGTTATTACCTATTTTTCAAACCCACTTTAGAGATATGTACACATTGTGGTGTTTGACCCTGCAAATAAGAGTTTATTATTATCCTCAAACACTCGCACTGCCTTATAAAAGTGACATTAATATCTTACATTTTCCCTCAGCGTGGTTACTGCTAACCAGAAATCTGTGTTAAGCATTTTCAAACTGTTCTCTCAGGAGTGGGATGGGGAAGGAGAAAAAGGACTTCTTAGGTTATTTGTGGGTGGAAAATGGCAGAAAGTTGGAGACAGGTTTCAATGCTTTTCCCATTTTCAGATGAGTGGAAGCTCTGTAGAAACCCTTGCTGGGCATAGAAGAGGGAGTAACCAAACTTTGGTGTGCTGGGTCTGATTTTATGCCAAGTTGAAATACTGTCCAAACGTGGTTTCAGCCTGAGATTGCCAGACAGCGTTCTGGGACCTGTGGCCATGGATGCCATCCTCAGAGATGAGCCGATTCATAGTCTACTAAATACCAGCAATTGTAGCTTTGGTGAACAGTTTTGTACTCCGGGAATAGTGATGCTAGTTCAAGGAAATTATAGGCTGTCCAGACACCGGGCCGTCTAAAAAAATTATGGAGTGACTTACTACTTACGGTTCTTTAGGTGAGGAAAGTGTATAGTTCAAGAAAGAGCTTAGAAACAGCAGAGAAAGCACTAGATTAAAAGAGAGCTGGGTTCTAGACCTGTCAGAAGGAGAGCCTTTGCTGGCTCATTTGTGGGGAGGGGATAGTCAGCTCAGCAATATGAAGTGATCTGATCAAACTTTCCCAGAAAATCAGTCAGAACCAGGACTAGAACCCACCTGCTCTGAGGACCAAGCCAGGAGACCTTCTATTCTTCGATGCTTACATCATTTAACAAACCCCTTTGGCAGTGTTCCTGATGCTTCAGGTAATCTGCTTTTAATGCATTTCATATTACAACTACTCCTCCCTTCTCAACATGGTTAGGTTTCACTATGCAAAAACGGAGACTACATTAGAATACAAAGTGAAGGATGACTGTATACTCATAATAACTGTCAAATTACACCATCACATAACTGCCAAACCACTGAGAAATATGGTCCAGCCAAGTTGACACAACTGTAATCATCACAACCAAGGTTACTCTCACCTCACACCTTGGTGTTTAACACTGCCAAATATGAGTTGTTAACGCACCAAATAGTTGGATAGTAGATTTTTTCCCTATTGTTGTAAATGTGAAAGGACAGATAATGAGATAGTTGATAAGTGAGGAATAGGTGTAATAAAAGGAGTGTGTTGTTGTTGTTATGTGCCGTGGAGTCGGTTCCGACTCATAGCGACCCTGTACAGGGTTTCCGAGGCTGTAAATCTTTATGGGAGCAGAACGCCTCATCTTTCTCCCGCGGAACAGCTGGTAGTTTCGAACTGCTGACCTTGCGGTTTGCAGCCCGATTCGTAACCACTATGCTAGAATGTTACTGGGACAATCTCCAAAAGAGTGAATACAAGAGAAAACTTCTGGGAATTTTTAGTGTTAGCTAATGACCTTATGTAATGCTCTTTTCAGATGTGCAGCTCATGGGTGGTGAATAATGTTTTCTTTTAGCTTTTCCTTTCACCCAAATACTTAATGCTCTGTAAAGTCCATTTTGTCTTACTATGATCACAATCAATGTTCATGGAAACAGCAGTCAAGAATTCAAATAATATATTGCATTGAGGAAATCTACAAAGATGCTACTCTGATGACTAAGGTGCACCAGATCTAAGCCAGGGCATTCTCAGTTGCATCGCATGCATGTGAAAGCTGGATCATGAAAAGGAAAGGCAGAAGAATTGATGTGTTTGAACTGTGTGTTGACAAAGAATAATAAATATACCATGAAATAAAAAATGGCCTTCCAGAAAACTACCAAATTAATTTTAGAAGAAATACAACCAGTGTTCCTTTGAGTTGAGGATGGTAAGACTTCAGCTGTCCTACTTTAGACATGTCATCAGGAAGTACTCATTGCCAAAAAAGTACATCATCCTTGATTACAGGGAAACCCTCAGTGAGATGGATTGGCATTATAGCCAAACAATGGACTACCAATGATAATGGAGATGACACAGAACCCGGCAGCATTTCATTCTGAGCCCATTTGATGACAACTAACACACAGCAAAGCAGATTCTTAATTCTCAAAAGAACTTGTTGTTGTTGTTGTTAAGTGCCATCGAGTCAGTACTGACTCATAGCAACTATGCACAACAGAATGAAACATTGCGTGGTCCTGGGTCAACCTCACAGTGGTTGCTATACTTGAGCCCATTGCCTCCACCACTGTACCAATCCATCTTGTTGGGGGTCTTCTTCTTTTTTCCTGACCTTCCACTTTACCAAATACGATATCCTTCTCCAGTGATTGGTCCCTCTTGATAATATGTCCAAGATATCAGAGGCAAAGTTTGGCCATCTGGCTTCCAAGGAGCACTCTGGTTGTACTTCTTCCAACACAGATTTGTTTGTTCTTTTGGAAGTTCATGACACTTTGAATAGTCTTCTCCAACACCATAACTCAAATGCATCAATTCCTCTCATCTTCCTTATTCATTGTACAGCTTTTACATCCATATAAAGTTATTGAAAATACCATGGTTTGGGTCAGGTGTACTTTAGTCCTCAAGCTGGCATCTTTACTCTTCAAAACTTTAAAGAGGTCTTCTGCAGCACCTTTGCCTAATGCAATATGTTGTTTGATTTCTTGACTGCTGTTTCCATGAATGTTGATGGTTGATGTGAGCAAAATGAAGTCTTTGACAACTTTAATCTTTTCTCGATTTATATGAATGTTGTTTATTGGTCCAGTGGTGAGGATTTTTTGTTTTCTTTATATTGAGACACAACCCATACTGAAGGCTGTGGTATTTGATCTTCATCAGTAAGTATTGTAAGTCCTCTTCACTTTCAGCAAGCATGGTTGTATCATCTGCATATCACATGTTATTGATGAGTATACCTCCAATCCTGATGTTATGTTTTACTTCATATAATCCAGCTTCTGGTTATTTACTCAGCATACAAATTGAATAAGTATGGTGAAAGAATACAACCTTGATGCACACCTTTTCCTAATTTTAAACCATTCAGTGTTCTCTTGTTCTGTTCAAACAGCTGCCTCTTGGTCTATGTACAGGTTCCTTATGAGCACAATTAAGTGTTCAATAATACTCATGCTTTGTAATGTTTTTCATAGTTTGTCATAATCAACACAATTGGAAGCCTTTGAGTGGTCAATAAAATACAGGTATGTATCTTTCTGGTATTCTCTGCTTTCAGCCAAGATCCATCTGATGTCAGCAATGATATCCCTTGTTCCATGTTCTCTTCTGAATCTGGCTTGAACCTCTGGAAGTTCTCTGTCAATATATGCTTGCAGCTAATTCTGTATTTAGTAAAACTTTACTTACGTTAGATATCAATGATATTGTCCGATGATTTCCACATTCCGTTGGGTCAACTTTCTTTTGAATGGGCACAAATACGGATCTCTTCCAATCAGTCAGCCAGATAGTTGTCTTCCAAATTTCTTGGCAAAGATGAGTGAGTGCCTCCTTTGTCACCTCACTTTCTTCCCCAGTTGCCTTCTGAGTGCATTCCAACCTGAGGGGCTCATTTCCCGGCACTATATCTGACAATGGTTCTCTGCTATTCATAAGGTTTTCAGTGACTAAATATTTGAAAGTAGTTCATCACTCCTTCTTCCTAGTCTGTCTTCATCTGGAGGCTCATCTGAACCCTGTCCATCACGGGTGACCCGCTGGTATATAAAATACTGGTGGCATAGCTTCCAGAATCACAGCAACTCACAAGCCACCGCAGCATGACAAACTGACAGACATGTGGTAGTGGGGGAACTTAGTAACTGGGAAAAAAACAAACATAGGTTCACATTTAATTTTTAATGCTTTTTCTTGATGTTGAACATGATAAAACAAAAAACGTTTCTAAATCAGTTTATCACATTGTTTCAGGACTTTATTAACATTCTTCTACTCAAGGTAATAACCTAGTATCATTTACCCTTCAAACCTGAGACAGTATATTGCCTGCAAGGTTTCTTTCAAGCTCTACCTTTTCTTAGGCCTGAA
Organism: Chrysochloris asiatica; assembly: GCF_000296735.1. Taxonomy (NCBI): domain Eukaryota; kingdom Metazoa; phylum Chordata; class Mammalia; order Afrosoricida; family Chrysochloridae; genus Chrysochloris; species Chrysochloris asiatica. Next base: position 13,866,139 of record NW_006408578.1, read on the forward strand.
TACACCCCACCTGTCCTGTCATATAAGAGGATCACCACAGTCTCACTGGTTGTTCTGAAGAGCAGTTGCTTTAGGCCTTCTTCTCGTAGTCCTCTCTGCAGTCCACTCTCTCAGTTATGCTCTGGCCATTTATATGCCATGTCTCAAAGAGTAGGGCCACTCTATGTCAGTTATGTCCCTGTGGGACTGGGGTGTGGGTGGCTATTACACTCTTAAGTGTGATAATCCTTGGTTTTATGGGGACTGCAATTTTATTCCTACCCAGAATTGGTCCACAGCTGTGTTCTAAAGGTACTCATACAGAATGGCATGTAAATCTCAGTATCAAGAATTGCACGTCATTCCCAGGGTGTGGTACCCATGCTCCTAGGCACTCTCGGTCTACATGCACTCAGCAACATTGCTACATGATACAGGGAACTTGGGTTCAAAATAGTCCAATATTGACAGCTTCATGTGGCTCAATATAATACATTAGTTTTGGTTTTATAAAAAATGAATTATAGATTCATAAGAAATTTCAAAAATAGTACATAGAAATCAGTCCTACGTATTCATCACCAGCGTCCTCCAGTGGTGCATCTTATATAAGATACACATTATCGAAACCAGGGAGCTGATGTTGGAAGCAAACAATTAGCCAAGACCTTGTATAGATTTTACTAACCTAATTGTTTGTTGTTGTTTAAGATCCTTCCTAATGGGAAGACTGGTGATGAGCAGCTTGCTTCTGTAAACATTTGCAGCATTGGACACCCCACGGAGAAGTTCTACTCTGTCCAATAGGGTAGGATTTGCTATGAGTCAGACTAGATTTAATGGTAGTGAGTTTGGTTTTAATAGTTTAATAATTTTGGGGGATTACCCTCTAGCTACTTCTATTTTGTTGTTGTTGTTAAGTGCTGTAAAGTTGGTTTCGACTCATAGCGACCATGTATAGGGTTACCCAGGAGTGGCTGGTGAGCTTGAACCTCCGACCTTGCAGTTCAAACTGACTGCAGATCAGCACATTAATCCACAGTACCACACCAGGACTCCAGTTGCTTCTACAGTGACACATTCAACACATTTTTCAGTTTTGCTTTTTAAATACATGATAGATCTTTCATCATACTTTCATGACTGTTGTTGTTAAGTGCCATCAAGTCAATTCTGACCTATAGCAATCCTGTATAGGGTTGCCAAAGAGCAGCTGGTGTGTTTAACCTTGCATTTAGCAATCCAATGCTTATACTATAAATCCACACCAGGACTCCACTTTCATTTAGTTATTGCAAACATTACATTCTCAAGTTTTTTTTTCGGAATAAAACTTGAGTTGACACAATTGTTAATGGTGTGTGAATGCTTCCTTTTCCCTTCTCCTTCACTTTGTAGAATAGGCACTCCATTAGCAGTTTGCTGTAACTCCTCTTTGCTTTTTCTATGGTGATATATACACATAGCTGGTGCAGAGGTAGAATTCTTACCTTACATGCAGGAGACCTGGCCAATGTACCACAAACACAGCCATCACGTCTGACAGTAAACACTTGCATGCTGCTATGATGCTGAAGAGGTTTTGGTGGTGCTTCCAGACTTAGACAGACTTGGACAAAAGGGCTTTCAATCTGCTTACAAAAATCAGCCAGGGAGAGGGTAGAAGTGCAGTGAAGATCTCTGTCAGCAATAACACAGAATATCAGATGAAACAGGTTCGGGGAACAGTTCCAAAACTCTGAACCACATGTATAGGAATATTTAAAAAGTTTGAAGGCTTATAGCCAGGGGAACATGTAGCAGAAGCAAGAAATCTCGTACTTT
>NW_006408578.1:13870313-13871888 GCF_000296735.1 Chrysochloris asiatica
GGGGTGGGAAATCAGCCAGTGAAAACCTTATGGATCACAATGGTCCAATCTGCAACTAATCATGGAAATGGTAACTATGAGCTTGCGAGTTGACGTGACAACAGTTAACAACATTACAGCATATTTAGGTAATATATTTTACAGAAAGAGAGTCATGGTTTACAGAGTTTTTCTACTTCATATGTTGAGAAAAGAATTCTGTGATTATAAGTTAATTTTTATTTATCACCACTTCATTTTCATTCATTCATTTTATGGATGAAACATTTCAAATCACTAAAATGCCTCCTGTGATGATTCTCCACACCTGGGACTGCATCCTTTAAAGTAGCTTCTGTGATGTAAATGAGGCTTGCCATGTTATTTCTTACTTGCTATGCCCATAGGTATGGTGGCTCTGTAGGATAAACACTGGACTGTGAACCACAAGTTTGGTAGTTCAAGCCCACAAACCAATCCGTGGGAGAAATATGAGGTTTTCTGCTCCTGCAAAGACTTACCACCTGGGAAACCCTATATAGGGTCTCTATGAGTTGGCACTTAACAGCAACAATAACAGTGGTCATTGGGAATCAGTTCTGTTCCAAAGTCACTTTCCCATGGGACTGAAGGTGCCTGAGAACAGCAGGGTACATAAAAAGATAGCTTGTCTGAGCTCAAACTGACTCTTAGAGCTGGAAGTGATATATGTGACTTCTCATCTTTTACTGACCAAATCATGTCATATGGCCAAGCCTGGAAGGGTTAGGAAAGGGAAATACAATTCTGCATCAAATATTTTGAACGTTATTACAGTCTATTGGATTATATGTACAAAACAACCTATAGGAAGCACAAGAAAATGTGCTACAGAAAATACATGTAAATATCAAATAAGCATTAAAATTTAGCATGTTTTCATATTTATAGTTTCCAGAACTAATGATTCCTTAAGAACTGCTTTGACTGGGTTGACACACTACAAGGACCAAGATACGAGAGACCAAATGACACAGATACAGATGAAAATGCTGGAACCCTGAACCTCAGAGGACAGGTTCGAGAAGTGGACTGAGTACTGGCTGGGAGGAGCAGCTGAGCAGGGACCGTGTGAGAGGGAGACAGACTGGTGAACAGCTGGCCAGGCTTAGCGACACCATCTTGTGAGCAGCTTTGGCAACAAGAAGGTGGCCTGGCAGAGCAGAGTCACACAGGTGATGGGAAAGATGCGATTTCTTCTTTTCCCCATGCTCCCCTGGTGATATCTCTATGTGGCCAGCTCCCACCCTCATCCTCCCCCAACATCCTCTCCAGTTCAGAGCCACATTTTTGGGAGGCATGCCATTGTGAGGCAGGTTCCTACTGTGCCACTTTGGTGATTGGATTCAGGTGGGCTTGGCTCTAGGCCTACAGAACCTGCAGGGTCACCAGACCAGCATTTAACTAGTCATCCTGCCCCCAGCTGCCCCGTGTAACTAACAGACTCTGAAAAAGCTCTGTCAAGGGCCTCCCCAACCTACATCTGGATTAAGAGCCCTTAACATAGATAACACATCACAATATACAATAGACAAGGGACTCCATCTAGGGCCAGGG
>NW_006408578.1:13872488-13877285 GCF_000296735.1 Chrysochloris asiatica
TTTTTGTGTGTGTGTGTTTTCTCTTTCCCATCCAACAGGAGACAGTAACCATGCAGTAACCAAATAGCCCAGCCACAATCGTACCCTCAGAAGCTCCATCCACTGGGCAAGAACCAGTACCAACTCCTGATCTATGATAGACAGGACCCAACACCAGCCAAACTCACCCTAAACTGAGGTGCAAGAATGGTAAACGAGAACACACTTCCCTTCTCTAACTTCACACAGGAGACAGTTGGTGAGAAGCTAAGAACACATCAGCATACATTCATGAATTAAATACAAATACAACAACCTTACATTGTCCTGGAGACAGATGTTTTTAGTTCACATGAAGAAAAAAGAGAAAATGGGTCAAATAAATGACCAAGATTCAGAGCCAGAAAATAATTTTGAGGAAGAAAAGGTGATGGAACTAACTGAAAAAGAATTCAAAAGGAGGATATTCAGGTTTTCAGAAGGCTGATAGAAAGAGTGATGAAAGAAGGAGAACACAGAAAAAGTTTTAGAAAAATTCAGGAAAACACTGTAAGAACAGACAAAATAAATGCAAAATTTGAAACAATACAAAACCTGTAATAGAAATCCAGACAATTGTTACTAAGATATCATACCAATTTACACAGAAAGATGGTTTTAAACTTGGCACTAAAGCAGATTTGACAATCTTAAGAAGTATCAATATAGGAACAAATGGATAATAAATTGAAAGGGCAAAGAAGTATCTTCAGTGCAATCTTAGAAAGCCCTAATTAGTGAGCTTGAATATAAATCTCTCAATACTAGTATGCTAGAAGAACAATCAGAAAAAAAAGAATAAAAAATCAGAAGAAAGACTAAGAGTTATGTGGGACATCATGAAGAGGAACAACTTATGGGCAATTAGAATTCAGGACAGGAAGATACAATAAAAAACACAGAGAAAAATTTCAAAGACTTGTTGGAAGAAGATTTCTTTAAGATTATGAAAGATGAGAAGATAAGCACTCAAAGAGGATAGAGCTCAAAAGCAAATCACCAAGGCATATCATAATTAAACTCTTAAAAACCAAAGAAAAGGAAAGAATCTTGAGAGGAGCTTGGGAAAATGAAAAGTTACCTACAAAAGAGGTAATAAGACTAAGCTCTGATTTTTCATCAGAAACCATACAGGCAAGAAGGCAATGGGATAACATATACAAAACTCTGAAAGTAAAAAGTTGTCAACCAAGAATCATATACCCAGCAAACCTGTCCCTGAAATATAAAGGTGAAATTAGGATATTCCTTGATAAACAGAAACTAAAGGAATTTTTAATGACCAGATCAACTTTTAAAAATTTGCTAAAGGGTGTTCTTTAGACTGGAACTAACAACAGCAGACAATAACCTGACATTACCATATATGACAACACCACTCAGAACTCAATCCAGATATAGAAACATTAAAAGTTAAACAAACCAACAAGACTGAAAATAGGGAACCAGAGATATCAGTTTGTAATGAAGATAACTACAAGGCAAACAGAGGGAAGAATATAGATGCAGTACTCTCAAAAGGCAAGGAAATCAAATCAGTTTCATGATATAACAGACTGTTTTAAATACGAAAAATATTAATAAATTACAGAGCAACCTCAAAGAAAATGAATACACCTGTGCATCAAAATAAAAAAAGAGGAAAATCAGAAAGATTTAGTCAACATTAACACAACAGAAATGAGAATGAAAAGAGGACCCACAGACAAAATGAACTCAGTGCAGAAAATTATGTGGAACAAAGAAATCAGTAGCATTGCCCCCCCCCAAACACACACACACACAAAAAAAAAAACACGCAGAAAAATGACAGAAATCAATTCATATATATTGATAACTACACTGAATATAAATGAATCAAATGTACCTGTCAAGAGACAGAGCAGAATGTATCAGAAAACAGGATCCTTCAATATGCTGTCTATAAGAGAAACATCAAAAAGATGTGGACAGCCTAAATGCCTATCAACAGAAGACTGGTTAAACAAACTTTGGTATATATATATACAATGAAATACTACACAATGTTGAAGAATAATGATGCATCTGTGAAGCACCTCAAATTACGGATGAACTTGGAGGACATTATGTTGAATGAAATTAGTCAATCCCAAGAGGACAAACCTGTTATGAATCTAATGTAAAAAGTTAAGAAAATATTTTCTTGATAAAAGAATCAATCTGTGATGACTACAGGGGAGTGGGGGTGGTAGGAGGCAAGAGAAAGGGAGGAAAATAATTCATGGGCTAACATGGGTGACAGGGAAGGCAATATACAAGAGGGAGGTTAGCAGAGGAAAGATGAAAGTAGTACGAGACACAGGGAGGAATGCAATGTTAAAATGAATAGAGGTAAATATTGTTAACTATTGGTACATGAAAGGGTTTGCAATCATTGTAATGAAGCAAAGTATATGGTTTGTTAAATGTAAAACTGATGATCTGCTTTGTAAGCCTTCACTAAATTCTAAACAAAAAGTTTAAAAAATAAAAAAAAGAAAGAAAAAGAATTGTTTTGAGATCAAAATGCAGCAATTGGTCTCTAGTCACCTGGAACAACAGTGGAAGAAGGAGAGTCAGGAATAGGAGGAGGATATAAAATATGGGGCGCTGAGGGTCACAGCGCTTGACTACAAAGTTAGTTTGAACCTCAAGGTAAGCAGTTCAAACTTACCAGCCACTCCTCGGAAACCGAATACAGGATTGCTATGAAATGGAATTGACTTGACAGAACATAACAGTAACAACAATATGAACAACTGCGTCCTTTACCCTGAAACCAGAAGAACTGATTAATACAGTATCAATATGAATCAATAACACATATTTATCAAAGAGTCCATAGAAGAATATTGATCAGAAGGGCGGGGGGGAATGCAGAAAAGGACAAAAAATTTCTCACAGGCTTTGCGGCACTATGGAGGATAAATGAATCCCTGAAACTTGTTCTGAGATAATCTTTAAACCTTAAACCAAAATTATTCTGAAAATTTCTTATAAGCAAACCATGGTTCGATTTAACTAGTAAACAATGTTTGCCTTGAGCATTGTGCTCTTTTTTTTTGTCACTGATAATACATTTTATTAATAAAGAATGTTGAGCTGAGCATAGGTAAATAGGAAATTGGTTTTAAACTTGACAATAACACTAAAACAGATTTGACCATCTTAAAACATGTCTATATGGGGTCAGATTGACAACAACAACTCCAAAGATTAGCTAGAAACCTTAGGAAGGTGGTGAGCGACTATTAATGAGAGAGAAACAACTTAAGAAAGGAGGGAGAGAATGGTTGTCTCCAAAGCTGTAATCTTTATAGAGCAGATGGCCACATCTTTCTCCCTTAGAGTGGTTTCAAACTGTCAGAGTTTCAGTTAGCAGCCGAGTGCTTAACCCTGAAACAACAGGGATGCTATCAAGACATTTAGGGGTGAGGAGGAAACCGCTTAAAATCTTTACATATCTACCTGGTAGTTAAAGCACACAAGACTTCTTGAATTCTTTCGTCACCAAGACCCAAGTTGAATATGGATTCAATACCACCCAAGGCAGAGAGGTGAGAAATTTGCAGTACAGTACATCCATCTAATCTCTTTTAGTAAATGGACCTCTAATTTCTGCACCAAGCAAAGTTTCCTGGTAAAACATGGCATTCTAGTACCACATACATGTGCCCAGCAACACAGTGTGGGCAATGAAGCATGGCAAATGGAAGTTGACTCCTTGGGGGAGGGGGCAGCTTCCTTTACCATTGCTGTATTTCCTGTTTATACTGCTATATTTGCTAGCAGTGTCTGAAGCATGCCATTTCATGAGTGCCAAGTCTGAAAATGTTTTACTCAGACAAGCCAGGACTGCCACTCACTATCTCTAAGGAGAGTCTGGTTAAATGAGGCTGAGAGCTAGTGGATTAGAGACCACTATTGATTCTGAGTCTGGGCATTGGTGACTCAGTGGTAGAACTCTTGCCTTCCAGGAAGAAGACCCAGGTTCGATTCCCAGCCAATGCCCTTCATGTGCAGTCATTGCTTGTCTGCCAGTGTTGGCATGTTGCTGTGATGCTTGTCTGGGTTTCTTGGTACAGCTGGAACAAATACCACAAGTGGATGGTATTAATAAACAGAAATGTATTTTCTCACAGTTAAGGAGAAGTCTGAATTCAGGGAACTGACTGTAGAGGAAAGTTTTTTTTTTTGGTGTTGTCTCTAGGGGAAGGTCTCTTTCAGTTTCTATAGAACCATCATTTCTTGGCAGCACGTATCTTCCCCTCTATGCCTGCTTCTCTGCTCTGTCTTATTTTTCAAATTGCATCATTTAAGACCTATTACCCTACACTGATATGGCCTATGAACACAACAAGGACAACCCTATTCCCAAATGAATTGCATTTATAAGTATAGGGTTTAAGATTACAATATGTATTTCTTTAGGGACACAATTCAATCTTTAAGAATGCTGAACAGGAGTGTGCCGGGGAAGGAAGAATCCCCACTGAGTGGTTTTCATTCTGCCTAGGCGGGTCTGGTAAAAGGTGAAGGGGATAAGATTCTTATGATTCAATAGTGAGTAATTGTTATCATGACTAATTGCGAATTGTCACAACTATAAAGGTAGAAGTTTTGTAGCAAAAAGGGGGGAGTGGTTGATCTTACAGTCCAGAAATGGAGGACCTTGAGACCATCAAGGAAGAAGAGCAGGAGCAGAGTGTAGGACCCTATCCAGAGAAGCAGCGACCCCAGAGATGGAGGCAGAGAGGATGATGTGGAGATTTGGAGCAG
>NW_006408578.1:13877500-13910761 GCF_000296735.1 Chrysochloris asiatica
CAAATACCAGAGGGAATAGAAGCAAATACTTTTAAATGATGATGCATGGAGGATATTGTAATCATAGCAATGAAACAAAATATGATAGGATGAGTATAAAATGGAAGTTTTCCTCATGTAAGCTATCATTCAATTCACACTAAAAGCTTTTTAAAAAAAAAGAATGCTTGAACAGTTTTCAACAGAGCTTCCAGGCTAAGATGGATTAGGAGGAAAGGCCTAGCTAGATACTTCTAAAAATCAGCCAGGAAAAACCTTATGGATCATAATGATCCCATCTGGCACGAGGATGCTGCAGGACCAACAAGATTTCATTCCTTCATGCATGGAGTTGCCATCAGTCGGGGTCGCAGCTCAACCACAGCTTAACAGCAGCAACATTAATTCCGAGGTCAGGGAGAACTCATCAGTGGCACCATAAAAGGTGTTCAGCACCTGCTTGAAGTTAGACTTCTTTTATACACACTTCTTATTTACGTCTCCCAAGAACATCACGAGTACTATTACCTTCATTTTATAGCTCAGAAATTTTTATTGCTCACTCTCCCACAGCATGGAGAATTCAAGCAGAATTAGAATTCAAGCCCAGGTCTGGCTGAGTCCTTAGTCCAAGCTCTTGACTATACCACCCTGGGCCTCAAAGCCCAAGGCAGAACCAGTTTTACAAGCACCTGACCTGAGCAGTCAAGGCCCCATACTTAGAAGGGCTTGTGCTTGGTTTAATGCTTTATTGTTGTTATTTTGAGGAGGGAACTTTACGTTTCATTGCCACTTAGTTCATTGTGACTCCCAGGACAGAGCGGAAATGCTCCTTAATGGTTCCTGAGGCTGTAAATCTTTACAGGAGCAGACAGCATCATTTTTCTCTCATAGAGCAGCTGGTAGTCTTGCACTGCCAACCTTATGGTTAGCAGCCCAATGCAGAAAGCTTACTAGAAAATATGAAGCTAGTCCTGCTCAAAGACTCTAACATTTTCACATCAAATATTCATGGCGCTTTCTATTCACAGTCTTGATTGCTTTCAATTTACTGAGCTTCAAGAGACGGGCTGGGTAGCTTTGCTAAGGTGATGAAATGGGTTTCCTGGATCATCAGGAAGCGTAGCTATAGGTAAAGGAAGGATGTCAGAAGGCACTTGCAATGGCTAATTTTGTGTCAACTTGACTAGGCTATGATTCTCAGTGATTTGGCTGAACAGTTGTCTCGTTGCTGTCATATGATAGGAGTGATATAACCAACCAATTGAAAAGGAAATTTTTGTATCCAGACTACAAATAGATATTTTTTGTAGACTTCTCTTTCATTTTTCTGTGCACTCTTTCTGTCTCCTGACTATAGATTTTGGGGTGCAGGGCTATAGGTCTTCCTAGTGTACTGTTTGACCGATACATTTTGAACTTGCCAGCCCCCACAGTTGTGTGAGTCAATTCCTTGAGTAACTCTGTCTCTTTAGATAAGTATCTCATTGGCTGTTTTTCTCTAGAGAACCCTAAGGCAGAGCTTCCCACAGGTACTAGTTTTACCCTGTTTCTACCTAGTACTTCTTTCTTTCCTCCTGTTCTTTTACTTCTCGCAACTTCTGCTCACTCTCACCACATTCCTAGTGGAGTGCTGCAATTAGAATCCAGACCTCCTGATTCCGGAGCCCATGTGCTCCTTGCACGTGTGTGTAGACAGCCTTCCTTCTTCATTCCAACTGTCTTAGTAACTCTGATTAGCCAAGAGTCAAACCACCCACATTTAAATGTTTTCTCCAACTGGGCTTGTTGTGCCTTTGGGAAGATGTTTCTCATATTTCTGTGTCCAGCCCAGAACTCCTTCTGACGTGTAGACATTTACATCCAGTCATTAACTGGACTTGTTCACCTACAGCTTCCACAGGCACGCTGAGTAGATCATCCTCTTGTGTCTGCTCCTCTTCCTACAGTCATTACCTCAGGGAGAGAAGTCACTTTTGGGCCAAACGCTGAAACTAAATATTCTAAAGTTTGTCCTCAGAGGTTTTCTTTTTTGCTCTCTCTCAGCATCACTAAAGAATTCAATGGATTCTTTTCTCAGAAAAGTTGGATCCCCGCAACTGATGCTGCGTGTGTACCTTCATTATCTCTTCCTGAGTTTTACAGCTGCCATAACTGCTCTCTTTGCCCTCTCATCTCTCTCTTCCAGCCCATCCTCCCCATTACTGCAGAGATAGCTATTGATCAAACAATTCTGAGCACTCACCCCCTTGCTTAAAAACCCCATAAACCTTCATGGACTCTCTGCTGGCCACAGGATAAAGTCCAAATGCCTGTCAGCATCAGGCCCATCCTGCCTTCTCAGCTTCATCATCTTTCCTTTCTCTCGTGCCTCCAGGAGACCTCACTAAAAGCACACCCTGGTTCCTGTCTCTCCGCACATGCTATTTCTGCCTGGTTCTCCATCTGGACCTCTCTTCCCTGCATACCCTATACGTAACTCTCCACAACACAGCTCCAACGTCACTAGTGTTAGGAATTCTTCTCAGACTCCACGTGCCCTTCTGTGGATCCAGTCCTCTTCTCATTTTCACCCAACCACACTATGTTGTAAGTATTTGGTCTGTCAGGGGCAGGAACAGTGGTGTCACTAGAGAGACATGGGGGTGTAGACTGGGTGACACTGCCAGAAGGGTGACACCAAAATGATTGTCTATAAAAATTTTTGTATATTGTTTCAGCAGAAATTTATTATTTTTGATGAAAATATCCCTATGGTCAGTTATAGCAACAGAAACATTTTTTCATAAACCTAGCTTATTTGTATCACTATACCTACAAGGCTAAAAACTCTGCTAATTAGCTTTATGAACCTTCTAATGTACTCCCTTGATGGCACTTAACAACAACAACAACAAAGTACACCCATCAGAATGGTCATTACTACCCAATTATACTGATGCTTTGAATCACGTGGTTTAATCTGTGCATGCTACAAGCTTGCACTGTTGTTTTTGTTGCTGTGGGTGGTTTTTTTTTAGTAATTGATTTTATCACCTTTGTTGTGATTTTTATCACATTTTCGGATGTCTTGGCTACAATATTGTGGACAGTAATATTAGTTAACCTATATCAATACATTTTTTGAAACTGAAGTAATAAAGGAAAAGGAGAAATTAAAAAAAAGATTCATATTCAGTTACTAATAATGTACTCCAATGTAGAAAGATTTTACAAAACAAAGGGTTAATGTGCTGGACTGCAAAGTTGGTTTGAACCACAAGGTCGGCAGTTCAAGCTCACCAGCTCCTGAGAAACCCTATGCAGGGTCGCTATCGGTCAGAACTGACTTGATGGCACTCAACAACAACAATAACACTCATATAATCTAAGAAATATTACATTTAAACCATTTACAACTATATTTAGTTCATATTATTCTATGATTAAAATTGATGCTAAACATTATTAAGGATTCTGTGGGAAGAGACAGTGTAGAAGCTCAGTATCATCAGCCAAAACAAGGCTGGAGACTGACTATGGAATAGACTATCATTTGCTCATATACAGATTCAGGCTGAAGCTGAAGAAAATTAAAGCAAGTTCACAAAAGCCAAAATACAACCTTGAGTATATCCTACCTGAATCTAGAGACCGTCTCAAGACCAGAGGAGTTATGGGATGATATCAAGAATAACATACATGAAGATAGCAAAAGATCATTAAAAAGACAAGAAAGTAAAGACCAAAGTGTATGTCAAATGAGATTGAAAGTTCCTCTTGAAGGTAGAGTAACTGAAGGGAAAGGAAAAAATGATGAATTAAAAGACCCAAACAGATTGCACAAGACAGCTTAAGAAGATAAAGTAAATGATCATGGACTGTGCAAAGACCGGGAGTTAGAAACCAAAAGGGAAGAACACATTCAGCATTTCTCAAACTGCTAGCACTGAAGAAGAAAATCAAGCCCAAAGCAGTAATATTGAAGGATTCTCTTGGGCAAAATATTGAATGTTGCAGGAAGCATTGGTTGATTGATGCTCATCCATTTCAGGACATAGCATATAATCAAGCTGCACTGAAGACATTGATGAAAAACAAATCTCTGGGACTTCGGGCAAGATGGTAGATTAGGCAGATGTACCACAAAGACCCTCTACAACAAAGAGACCAACAAAACAGGCACAGATGAAAATCCTGGAACTCTGAACTTCTGAGGAAAGGTTAGAGAAGTGAATTGAATGCTTGCTAGGAGGAGAAGCTGAGCAGGGACAGTGTGAGAGGGAGCCTGATTGGTGAATAGCTGGTTACATGGGGCATGACCATCTTTAACTTCTGTGAGCAGTTTTGGCAACAGAAGGTAATCTGTCAGAGCAGATTCCCCAAAGCGACAGGAGAGGTGTGATTCCTTCTTTCCCCCCACACTCCCCTGGTGTGGTCAGCACCCATCCTCATCCACCGTCAGTACAGCCTCTGCTCTGCAAGAGTTTGGAGACACGTGGTTGTAAGCTGTGCCAGAGTGTGGCAGGGACCAGCTGTGCTGTTTTGGTGCCTGGATACAGGCAGGCTTGGCTCCAGATATACAGAATACACACAGAGAGTCACCAGATCAGCATTAGTCTAGCAGAAAAGTTTGCAATTAGTCACCCTACCCCCATCTGCCCTGAGGTCCTAACAGATGCTGAAACCAGCTCCATCAAGGGCCTCCATGAACTACTTATGGATTAAGTGTCCTGATCATAGGTAACATTTAGGCCTATAGAACTCCATCTAGGGCCAGGGACTCTGCTGCCACATCTCTCCTGCACCCACCTCGTGAACTCTTTGGCTGACAGGATCACCCCAATGTTTTCTCTCTGGGTCCAATAGCTACCACTTATTTTTTCCTTTAATTGTTTTCTTGTTTAGTTTTTCTTCTCCTTCTTCTCTTTCCATTCCCTTGAATTTTATGCTTTCTATCTTTGCTTTTGTTGTTCCTTCTTTTCTTCTGTCTCTCATTTCCACTCTTCTTCCCCTCCTTTGATCTTTCTTTACTACTCTCTATTCTTTCTTTTCATCTTCCTTCTCCCAGGTTTTTCTAAGGTTTTTTTTCTTTTTTTAATTTATTCCTTTTATTTTCTCTCTTATTTTTCTCTTCTATTACACCATTTTCCTGTATCTCTTTTTGCTTTTTAGTTGTTATATTATTTTTTTCCTGGTTGCTGCCTGTTTTTTGTTATTTTTCTTTATTTTCTATTTTCATTATTAGTTCCTTGTTTGTTTACCCTGTTTTGTTTTCTTGTGTATGTTTGTGTGTGAGAAAGGTGACAGCAATTGTGCTTATACAGCCCAGCCACAACCGCAAGAGCCAAAACTATCTCTTATAACAAACACCAATAAACTCACCCTAAACTGAGGTGCATAAAGAGTGAATAAAGAATGGTATATATGTTTCCATTCTCTAACTACACCCGCAGAAGACAGATAGTGAGCGCCTAAGAGCACATTGACATACAATCATCAGTTAAACACATATACGACAATCCCTCAATGCCCCAAAGACAGCAATTTTAGCTCACATGAAGAAACGAGAGAATGGCTCAAACAAATGACCAAGATGCAGAGCTAGAAAACATTTCTGAGGAAGAAAAGGTAATGGAACTAACTGAAAAAGAATTCAAAGATTGAGGAAATCAAATAGAAAGTAGAAAACACTTTAGAAGAATACAGGAAAACGCTACAAGAACAAACAAAATAAATGCAAAATTGGAACACTATAAAACCTGCAATTAGAAACTCAGAAGATTTATACTAAGATTCCAGAAATGGACAATACATTCAAAGGGCAAAGGAGTAGATTTGAAACAACTGAAGCCTGAATTAGTGAGCCTAAAGAGAAATCTCTCTACAGTAGTATGCTAGAAGAACAATCAGAAAAAAGAATGAAAAAATCTGAAGAAAGCCTAAGAGTTATGTGGGACTCCATGAAATAACTTACAGGTGATCAGAATTTCAGAATAGGAGGAGATAATAAGAAACACAGAGAAAATTGTCTAACAATTGCTGCAAGAAAACTAGCATCATAAAAGACCAGAAGATAAGCAAACAAGGAACTGAATGAACCCCAAACAAGGTAGATCCCCAAAGAAAATCACCAAGACATATCATGATCAAACTCCCCAAAGCCAAAGAAAAGGAAAGAATCATGAGAGCATCTCAGAAAAAACAAAGCTACCTACAAAAGAGAGCCAGTAAGACTAAACTCAGATTTCTCAGCAGAAACCATGCAGGCAAGAAGGCAATGGGATTAACATATACAAAACTCTGAAAGAAAAAAATTTGCCAACTTACATCATCTACCAGCAAAGATGTCCCTTAAATAAGACAGCAAAATCAGGACATTTCCAGATAAACAGAAATTAAAGGAATTTCTAATTACTAGATCAACTTGACAAAAAATATTAAAGGATACTCTTTGGACTGAGAACCAACAACAGCAGACAACACCTGAGATTAACACATATGACAATCTATATATGGTGTTGGTATTGTGCCATGTAGTCGGTTCCAACTCATAACGACCCTGCATAGGGTTTCCGAGGCTGTAAATCTTTATGGGAGTAGAAAGCTTCATCTTTCTCCTGTGGAATGACTGGTAGTTTTGAATGGCTGACTTTGAGGTTAGCAGCCTAACTCATAACCACTACACTATCAGAGCTCCTTCAATCCATATATAGAAGTATTTAAAGTAAAACAAACCTACAAGACTGAAAATAGGGAACCAGAGATATCAATGTGTAATGAAGTCAACTACAAAGCAAACAGAGGGAATCGTGTAGATACAGAACTTCCAAATGGCAAGGAAGGTGAGTAGATTTCAAGATAAAACAGACTGTTTTAAGCACGGAAAAAATTTAACAAATTACAGGATAACCTCAAAGAAAATTAATACAGCTTCATATCAAAATAAAAAAGAGGAAAATCAGAAGGATTTAGTAAACATTAACACAACAGATAAGAAAATGACAAGAAAACCCACGAAAAAAATGAACTCAGTATGAAAATTATGTGGAACAAGGAAACTAACAGCATCACACAAAAAACACACAGCAAAATTACAGCTATCAAAGAATACTTACTGATAATAATACTGAATGCAAATGAATTTAATGCACCAGTCAAGAGACAGAGCAGAATGGATAAGAAAACGGGATTCTTCAAGATGCTGTCTACATGAAAAAGATGGAGTCAGCCTAAGTGCCCATCAACAGAATGGTTTAACAAGCTTTGGAATACTACACAACATTGAAGAATAGTGACAAATCTGCAAAACACCTCACGACACATATGAATTATGTTGAGTAAAATTAGTTATTCTCAAAACAACAAACATTATATGAGACCAATGTAGTAAAAAGTTTAAAAAAAGAAAAAAATATATTTTCTTGATAAAAGAAAGATTTTCTTGATAAAAGAAACAATCTATGATGGTTACACGGTTGTTGATGTTGTGAAGTCGAGTCGGTTCTGATCCATAGTGACCCTGTATAGGGTTTCCAAGGAGCGGCTGGTGAGCTTGAAC
The DNA here is from genome assembly GCF_000296735.1 of Chrysochloris asiatica. Taxonomy (NCBI): domain Eukaryota; kingdom Metazoa; phylum Chordata; class Mammalia; order Afrosoricida; family Chrysochloridae; genus Chrysochloris; species Chrysochloris asiatica. The sequence goes on from NW_006408578.1 coordinate 13,885,020, forward strand.
TGCCGACCTTGCAGTTCAAACGGCTTTGCAGTCTGGCGCATAGTGAGGTAGAGGGTAGACACAAGTTAATATGGGTGACAGGGCAGGCAATATACAACAAGAGGGTGGTTAGCAGAGGAAAGGTTGAAGGTACTGGAAGACACAGGGGAGAATGCAAGAGATAAAATGAATCGAGGTAAATACTGTTAACTGATGGTACGTGGAGGGGATTGCAATCATTGTAATGAAGCAAAGTGTATGATTTGTTGAATGTAAAACTGATGTTCTGCTCTGTAAACCTCTACTTAATTCACAATGAAAAAAACAAAATAACAGAAAACTCCAAGGTTACAGGAATTGATGGAATACCAACCAAAATGTTTCAACAAGCTGATACAGCACTGGAAGCACTCACCTGTATATACTAGGACATTTGTAAGATAGCTACTTGGCAAATGGATTGAAAGAGAGCCGTATTTGTGCCTATTCCAAAAGTGATTCAACAGAATGTGGAAATTATTGAACAGTAGCATAATATTACATGCAGGTAAAATTTTGCTGAAGATAATTCAAATTCGTTGCAGCAATACATCAACAGGGAGCAGCCAGAAATGCAGGCCAGATTCAGAAGAGGATATGGAATGAGGGCTATTATTACTGAAGTTAGATGGATCTTGGCTAAAGGCTGAGAATACTAGAAAGATGTTTACTTGTGTTTTATTGACTAGGCAAAGGCATTGGACTGTGTGGATCATAACAAAGTATGGGAAACATTGCAAAGAATGAGAATTCCAGAACACTTAATTGTGCCCATGAGGAACCAATATGTAGACCATGAAGCAGTCATTTGAATAGAAGAAGGGGATATTGCCAGAGTTTAAAATCAGGAAGGAGCTCTGGTAGCATAGTGGTTACAAATTGGACTGCTAACCTCAAGGTCGGCAGTTCGAAACTACCAGCCATTCCGCAGGAGAAAGATGAAGCTTTTTTCTCCTGTAAAGATTTACAGCCTTGGAAAACCTGTGCAAATACAACTTGTGATATGCAGACGACACAATCTTGTTTGCTGAAAACAAAGAGGACTTTGGGCAGTTGCTGATGAAAGCCAAAGGATACAGCTTTCAGTAGGAATTACAACTCAATGGAAAGAAAGCAAAAATCCTCATAACTGGACCAATAGACATCGTAATAGATGAAGAAAAGATTCAAGTTCTTAAGGATTTAATTTTACTTGTATCCACAATCAATACCCATGGAGACAGCAGTCCAGAAATGCACTGTAGGATAAGTACTGGACTGCTCACTGTAAAGCCGGTGATGGTTCAAGCTCATCAACTGCTCCTCAGAAGACCTATACAGAGTCACAATGAGCTGGAACCGACTACATGGCAACTAACAAGAGCAATCACAGTGGACAAATCTGCTGCAAAAGACCTCTTTGAAGTTTTAAAGAACAAAGAGGTCACATTGAGAACTCAGGTGTGTCTGACCCAAGCCATGGTGTTTCCAATCACCTTATATGCTAGTACAAGTTGGACATTGAATAAGCAAGACTACAGAAGAATTGATGCATTTGAATTATGGTGTTGGTGAAGAATTTTGAAAGTATCAAGGACTGCTAGAAGAAGCAACAACTTTGTCTCATAAGAAGTATAGCCAGAATGTCCCATAGAAGCAAAGATGGGGAGACTCTGTCTTACATATTTTGGACATATAATTAGGAAGGGCCAGTCTCTGGAGAAGGATATTAGCAAGAAGAAGGCCTTCAAGCAGATGGAGTGACACTGTGATACAACAACGGGCTCAAATAGAAAAACAATTATGAAGACGGTGCAGAGGGTTCCTATGAGTTCAAGCCAACTTATTGGAACCTAACAGTATCAACAACAAGGATTCTGTATGGTTCAGTCTGAAGGAGGTCCATGTGCTTGTGTGTTTGTGATAGCGTAAGTTACTGCACTGGGTGACACCAACTGTAATGTCAGAGTTTCCCATCTTGTATTCTTAGTGAATAGCACAATGCCAGGCATATAGGAAAGGCTAATATGTATGCATGTGTGTGTGTGTGTGTATGTGTGTGAAGAGTCCTGGCTATGCACTGCCTAAATGCCTGACTGCTAATGGAAAGGTCTGTGGGGAGATTCAAACTCATCAGTCACTCTGGGAGAGAAGGATGTGACAATCTGCTTTTGTAAAGATGGCTGCCTTGGAAACTCTATGGGCTAGTTCTAGTTTGCCCTATAAGCTCATTCTGAGTTGGAATTGGCTAGACAGCACACACAAAAAACAACATGTGTATAAAATCACGGATGATTACATATTTTTAACTTATCTTCATTTTTGAATTTTAAAGCAAATTGACAAAACATGTATTAACTTTTGAATTAAAAAAATACATCAATAAATGTATTACTTACATAATTTTGGAGTCCTGATGTGGCACTGTGGGTTAATGCGTTGGACTGCAAACTCATTTGAATCGCAAGGTCGGTGGTTCAAGCTCACCAGTCACTCCTTGGAAACCCTATACAGGGTTCCTATGTGTTGGAATCGACTTGATGGCACCTAATAACAACAACAATATAATTTTAATGAATATACAAAATTATGTATGGGTGTTCAGTGTTCGGTTTGATATATTTTGGTGGTTGTATATAACATCTACTGCAAATGAGATAGGTAGCTTTTACATCACCTCAAAAAGTCCTTCCATACCCCCTTTATTGGTCAGTTCCCTCCCTGTCCCGAAGAATGAACCACTTTCTTATTTTTATCATCATAAGTCAGTTCTGCCTGATTCAGAACTTCATATAAAGAAAATCATACACATGAACTCTTGTATCTGGATTCCTCCCCATAACATGATGTTATTGAGATTGTTTTGCTAGCAGTGGTTCATTCATTTATATTGCTGAGCAGTTGTCTGAATATACCACAATTCACTGATCTATTCTCTAAGTAGTTATTGTTTGAGTGAGTGAGTGAGGGATCTTGATGATCTAATGGGCATAGACCAATCTGGGCCCTGAAGGATGGCACCAAAGAAAGCAAAGAGCAGTCCATTGTCAGCAGGGATCCTCAAGGCCAAGGGATTACTGATGGTAACTGGTTCTAATTTACCTCTTCTTTTTATTACTTTTGTTTTCTCTATTGCTGTTAGCTTGATGGCTACTTCACTTTCTGCTCACAGTGCCTTTGCTTGTAGCATTTCTCTCCCTTGGTTTTGCCTTTTGTGTTGCAGTGAAGCCCAGATAACCAAAAGCCTTAGATTCATGTAAAAAACAACAGCAGACTTTAAGGAGTGGTGTGAGGCAGGCTCTTTTCTGAGGTCTGTGACATTGATTTGGGCAGCTCTGAGGTCTTCTTTCCTCTTTCATATTTCTAGTTTCTCAGCCATGTTCCCGATGCTCCTGTATTGTACCCGCTAGCACAGGGTCTGGAGTTGGGCCTCTGAGTTCCAACTTCTTCTTTATTCTGACCACAGGCCTCCTCTACCCCTGCCTGCACGTGTCTCTCTCTGCTGACTGGTCCCAGCCTATGACTACCCAGATTCTCAGACAAACCCCATGCTCATACTGAAACTTGTCTGTGTCAGTGAGCCCAGTGTGCTATCCCAGACCCTGACCTCCGCTTTGCCCTCGTGATCTCATGTTGTCTGGGCACAGCCATCACAGTGAGAGTAGGGAGGTGCCAGGTTATGGATACCAGGAATGACCAGTTGCCCTGATTCCTTACACCTACCCACTTATCCCTTCAACATAGCTCATTTGAGTAAATTAAGTACTTTATCCTTTACAACAGAACTAGGAACCTAGTAATATTATCCATTTCTGGAAAAAAGCAGAAAAAAGGTGCAGAAAATGAAATGCCTTAACCAAGACGAGCCACCATGACCAACATTGTGTATTCTCAATGGACTCCAAGTTTCGTATCCTTTAATAGGTTGAACAGCTGTCCTGGTTTGCCAGGGACTCCCTCAGTGCTGAATGTCCTGCTTGCTGGGAAACCCTTCTGCCTAGTGAACAAATCCAGTAGTCAGGGAACCCAAAACTCAAAAAACAAAACAACATTGAAAACATTAATTGGAAGCACCTCTTGCAGTTCATTTACCTGATAAAGAAATCATATTGTAACCTCAAAATGTGTTTATTAACCCAAAGGCAACAAACCCAACTTTGAAAGAGCCTGCCTCTCATGTGCTTTGTTAGCTGCATGCCTGTTATTTTCAGTGCTTAAGGGTTTGGTGCAGGCCAGATTTGAGAACAAACGCACAGGATTTACCTCCCTGGAGAGTCCAGTTATTCACATGTTCATGTCTGGAATTTAGCACATTGTTGGAGCACTAAAGCTGTGTTCCTAGAATGTATATAATTACACAATGCAGCACTCTGGGAGGGGACATTTACTCCATCTCCTCACACTCAGGAAGTGCCAGCTTGTAGGAACTCTTTATTTTGGAAAATCTCCTAGAAGAGAGCAAAAACAAAGAAAAGGAACGCTCTAAAGACTTCTTGTTCAGGAGCACGTGCCTGCACAATAGAGAAGCCAGTATACAGTTGGGATTTATGGGCTCTTTGTCTTGTGTTTTCTCAACCTTGGGAGAAGGACATGGTCATGTCACTGAGATTTAGGCTGTTATCAATGAAAGAATTCCTTCTCAGCAGATAGCAGAGATTCTGAGAATGTTTTAAAAAAATAAATCTGGAAATTTTGTAGTAGCATGAGCTACAGAACTGAATGGGACTTCTATGCAGTTAAGAGGAGCTGGCTGTGATGGAGACAGGGTGAAAATGCATCAGAAGTCAGGCCAGCCTGGAGCCAGAAAGTGACCTGAGGGACAGAAGGAAAAGTGGTACGTGAATGAAGGAAAGGGCAGGGGAGTGGAGGTGTGTCCCCAACACACACTTAAAAATTCAAGGCCACGCGCCTCTCATTTTTGTACTTCTCCCAAACAAATGTCAAAGCAAGGACCAAACACATATGTTTTAAATAGAGCCTGTGAGATTCTTCATTTTCCTTAAGGATGCTGGAGTTATATAGCCTGGATATGAATTCTAGCTTCAGTACTTACCACCTTAGTGTCCCTGAGCAAAGTTGGAAACCCCAACTCTCAGGGTCCTCTTCAGTATCATGGGGGTACCATCTGCTTTACCTATTTCTAGATGGGTTGAAAAGATCAAAAATAAGAAAGGCATGAGAATGCTTGAAAACTGTAGGTCTCTCTGGAGCTAAGGGTGTGAATAAACCAATGTTTACCTAACAACTGAAAGCTCTCAGAATGCTTTCTTCTGCTTCCTTACCCCTATTATTATTGCTGTTATTGTTCATGAAGGGGTAACAGTAAGGACACAGAAATTTGTTATACTTAAATACTTGTATTTTCTGCATTATGAAGTGTTGCTGAAAACGGGTTTTTATGTTGTCTTCCTATTGGTTTGGATTCTGTAGAGCAGGTGGAAATGTTTGACAATCAAATAGGGCAGGCAAAATTACATGGCAACTGATGGTCTCTGGAGGAAACTTCTCCCACTTTTGACTCGGAAATACCCTTCCACTTAAATATGTTGTTAATACTGCCAGGGCTAATATAATTTTTTTTTTTTTCAGCTGTAATAAGTTGTATGAAATGCTGGTTCAAAAAATGAGGCTACAATTTTGGGGAAATAATTCACAAAAACACAAATTCCCTTATTTGGCCCAGTTCTGACTTCTTGCTTTGGTAAGTTGTGGACAAAATTGTTAACCATAAGGTCTGCTTGAATTACAGGGTCGGCAGTTCAAACCTACCAGTTGCTTCTCAGAAACCTATACAGGATTTCTATGAGTCAGAGCCAAGTCGATGGCACTTAAACACAACACTCCAGTTTGTGGTTCCCAATAACTTACATGACTCTACCTGACTTTCCTCTCCTTCTCTTGCTCCCACATCAACTGCATTGCAGGCAGTTGGAATTAAGAAAGACCATGTCATGTGATCGTAATCCAGAAGGGTCTTGGAAAGCTAGAAAGAAAGCATCACTTTTGTCCCATCAGCTCTAGGAACTAAGTATTTTTACTTGTACTAACACATTTTGGGTTACTAATTCAGTGATAGGAAATGAAGCTTCTTCCAATGATGGAACACGAGAAATGCTCTTTCTTTTGTTTTATAAAATACATTCATATTGCCCAGTTAGACAACTTTTCATTCCCTAAAGTCTTTGGGTTTCTACCTGTCATCTTCTGGACTAGGGCAACTGTCTAAGGTCTGCGTAGGAAAGTTCAAGGACAGTATGGCTGCAGATAGGGTATGGAGGACTGGTCTTGATGGAAGGACTATCCTTACTGCTGTTGCTGTTAAGTGTCATTGAATTGGTTTCTACTCATAGCAACCCTGAATAGGGGTTCTAAGGAGTGGCTGGTGGGTTTGAACTACTGATCTTGTGGTCAGCAGTCTGGTGTGGCACTAAGGGTTAATGCATGGGACTGCAAGGTCGGTTTGACCACAAGGTCAGCAGTTCAAACTCACCAGCTGCTTCTCAGAAACCCTATACAGGGTGGCTATGAGTTGGAACTGACTCATGACACTTAACAACATCAGTCATATCACATAATATGATCTGATGTGATCAGCCAATCATTTGTAAGGGTATTAGGGTGGGATACAACACTATTACTCACCTCACAGTCCTAATTTGATATAAGGGGAATTTCCTTGGGATGTGGATTTTATCTTGCAAGAAAGAGAGAAATGGAGAACTACAAAGTGAGTCCCGAAGAGGGACCTGATACTGCCAAGAAAGGAGAGCTGGGAGCTGAGGTCATCCTTTGGACTCAGGGCCCCTATGCTGAGAACCTTCTAGGCTCTGGGAAAGATTAATGCCAAGACAAATGGAAATCTCCAAGATATGCTGGGCCCGCAGATGTTGAGAGGAGAGAAAAATCTGTTCCCAGATCCAGTAGAGAAAATAAACTTCCCCCGAGAGCCAGCACTCTGAATTCAGACTTCTAGCCTCCTAAATTGTGAGAGAGTAAGTTTCTGTTTGTTAAGGCCATCCCCTTGTGGTATTTCTGTTATAGAGCACTAGACATCTAAAAACCGTGCCCTGTAGTCTGAAGGTAGAACATGAGGTTCCCAAGTTCCCTCTAATGTGACGTGGGGTACACTATTGGGCTTTGTGATGAGTAGCTGAGCCTGTTCTTCATGAATAAACACTTTGGGCCACTATCAACTCGCTTTAGGTCAATCTTTGGGAACAATTCTCACTCAGGAGTAAGATAGGGGGTGATTTATGTTAACCTGAGGTGTGTCTGGAAGTCTGTCCAGTCTAGAACTTTTGGGACTGGTCCTGGGAAGCTTGAAGCTACTCAAGCAGACTTTTGAGACACAATGGATTTTGAGAGAAAGAATCATGTCCTGGATCCCAGGACAAATTGTATCACCTTTCTAGGTCTTAGTTTTCTAAATCAGTTATTCCCAATGTGTGATACATTTACCACCAGGTGATAGAGATGAATTTAGGAGGTAGAGATTAGAAAAAATAACACACAGAACCTGTTTGTGATGTTATTACTTAGGAGGAGTATAGAAGCATTCCAAGTAAATAAGAGCACAGAAGAAACAGATGTGGTCAATATTGTGAAGGAGGAATGCAAACGATGGAAGGTTGAGAAACACTGGATGAACACATGTCCAAGAATCCATTCAGTCCTACATTGGGTCCAATGATTGGTGTTTGCACCGTTCTTGTCCAGAACTTGTTTCTAGGATAGCAGACCATGAAGCAGAGAACTAAATGGTTGGGACATGTAAACTCCCTTATCTACCAGAGGGACTAATTGTCCCTGTTTTCCCACTGCAGAGGGAGGCCTAGAGCATCAAAATAAAAACTAATAATACACAAGACTGTCCTTTGCAAACTTCAAAAGGCCATATACACAGGTTATATTCTGTTTATCTAATAATAATAGTGAAACCAGAATGATAGATACTCTTTTACAGGAATACAGACTGGGTTTGGCCTGCCTGCTCCAGACTCTTAATGCCTGACTTTTACAATAGGGATGACCATACACTGTAAGAGGTTCTGAGGGAAGCATCTGGCAGGTTGTCCTCTCCTTCCTCCTCAGTTACACGTTGCGCGGGGGGAGGGAAGAAGTCAAATGCTACTTCAGAAAATGGGTTTGGTCATTTTGGCGAATCTACCTTGAGGCTGAGATTTTTTGGTAATGGAACATGAGAAGCCTTGGAGGTTATGTTCAGGTTAATGTGAAGACTACAAGATCAGGGTGGTGGGTTTCTTTGCAACCCTATATCTACCACCCTGAAACCTTGTCCCAGTCAGAATCAACTAATTGGAACCAGAAAGGGATTATTATAGCTGCTTCTATTAATAATAGAGGTTGTATCTCCAGATTATTGCAGAACAACCTAATTTTGAGCAGAAATTATGGAGAATAAGTTCATGACTTGACCCTCAGAACTTTAGGCACATGACTTTTGGTTAACAGCCTGTGGTTTCCAATTGTGCACTACACACGTTAAAGAAATTTCCTAGAAAGAATTTCTAGGTTCAAGAACTTCTAGTTAAATGTCGTTTGGCTCAGTATTTTATCTTTTTGCTGGTGCTCAGTGTTCAGCCTTCTTATATTGACTGGCTTTGGAGTTATTAGCTATGAAAACCAGAGGTTATTGTTTCTTTTCTAATCCCCTTTAAACAATTAAATGTCTTCTTACTCCTTTTAATAGCCTTTCCGTGTCATCTGTTTCTCCATTCTGAAAGAGCAATTTGTCAGTTGGGGCTGCATTTGGGAGCAAAAATAACAGATAAAGTCTTAATGTGATGTTGCAGGATAATGCACTGGACCAGCAGGGCAGTTTGAATGGCAAGGTCGGCAGTTCAAACCCACCAGCCACTCCTCAGAAACCCTATACAGAAATGCTATGGGTTGGAACCGACTTGGCAGTGCTTAACAACAACAGATAAAGTCAACTTTAGTCACTTAATCAAATTAATTTTTCTCACATAGCCAGAAGTGGACGAGTAAGTACAGAAGTGGTAAAAAATTCAACAATGACACCAGAAATTGGGATCTTCTGTTTTTCTGTTTTACCATCCTTCTCACGTTGGCTATTATATTGTTTGTTACCTCATGTCACCAGATGACTGTTGTGTCTTAAGATATTACGTCTAAATTCGAAATTGTTGTTGAATGCTAGTTAGTTCCAACTTATAGTGACCCTATAGGGTTCCAACTCTATAGGGTTTCCAAGGCTGTAAATCTTCATGGAAGCAGAAAACCTCATCTTTCTCCCATGGAGCAACTGGTGGATTCAAACCACCAACCCTATGGGTAATAGCCAGAGTCCCCAAATTCCAAATAGTAAGCAGGAAAGAGGAAGAAGAAAGTTATGGATGTAAGTTGGGAGAAACCAGGAGAGGCCTCTTGGCAAATTTCTGTAGTAATTGTTTTTAGATGAGTGAACGTTCACTGTGAGTTAATGCGTTGGTCTGCAAAGTTAGTTTTTGTGGTGGATTACATTGATTGTTTTTCTAATATTGAACCATCCCTGCATACCTGGTATGAATCCCACTTAGTCATGATATATAGTTTTTTTTAATGTTTTATTGTAAATTATGTGACAGTTTACATGTGAGAACATTAGTTTTACATTTATCCTATCGTATATTGTTTCATTGACATGGTTACAATCCCCTCCATGCATCATCAACCAACCACAGGGTCTGCCCTCCCTCCCCCCACCCCCTAGCCCAGTCATCAGCACACAGCCCCTCTCCATCTCTGGGTCTAAAGTCCTCAGCTGCTCCATCTCTCCATGTCATCATCACTGCTTCTCTGGGTAAGGTCCCGCTCTCTGCTCTTCTCCCATGATGGTCCCAGGAACCTCTGCTCCTAGACTGCAAATTTAATCACCCCCCTCCTTGCTACAAAATGGCTACCTTTACATTTCCAACCCTCACAATCAGTCCTGATAACAATTATTCACTATTGTATCACAAGAGACCTATCCACATTTCCTTTCATCAGCCCCACCTAGACAGATTGGATACTACTCAGTGGAGATTCTACCTTCCTCCATGCCCTCTGAATCTAGATTCCCTCTTGAAAGTTTGTAAGCCAGTCACTTTTTGCCTTTGAAGCACCCCCCATTTTGGGTAGCCAATGTCCAAGTTGCTCATCCCTGTCTACTCTGTGTATGGAGAGGGTGGGAATGATCCTTGATGTAAAGATTTGTTCCCTCTTTTGAGCTATTGCATCCATAGATGTAGGTCAAGTTCATCAAATTGTATCAGATTATTCTTTTTTTTCTTCTTGTTTCTTCTAGTTGAGCTCTGATCATCTAGTCATTGAAGCCAGGTCAAGTGGGTATTATCTGCAAGTGTGCATATGCTTCACTCTCCACTCTAGTCCTCTGTGGCTATGTCACTGACTCTGGGCCCAACAGTCCCCAGGTCTTGCCGTACTGCTGGCCAACCAAGTCTCCACTCAGGTTCACAGGATTCTATTGAACGTTGTAGGGCTTAGCTCATAGCTTCATTGCTGTTTTTCCCTCACTTTCCCTTATTGGTGACGAATGTGGTCACCAATCAGAGTGTGTATTCCCATTGAGTCTTAGTCTTAAGAGGGTTTGCTCTGAGGGGACCTGACTACTTGCCTTGATGTCTCCTGGGTGAGCAACTTGCTTGTTCTTGTAGTAATCAGTTGGTCTGCCTGTATTGTTTTGTATTTTTCCTGTGGGTCTTTCTTTCAAGAAGTATCTTCTGTTCTTCTATCCACTCCAGTCTTGTTTGCCCGTCCTTTCAAGTGGACATTTCCTTCCTCTGAAGATTCTGGATGCTGTTCAGGATTCCACCTATGGTCTTATGTAATGCAGAGGCTCCATAGGAAGCCTCCTTCACTAGGCATGTTGTAATCCCATTTTAGGTATTCCAATCAGTTATAGGCAGAATATGAACTTACAAGTTTTCTATGGTAATATTTCTGGCTTTTCCTTTCTCTCCCCTTCAAGTGTCTATATTATAATGTTATGCCAGGAAAACCAAGATTCATAAGACAGCCAAACATCTTAACATTATGTACCCCCTTTTCCCCGTTCCATACATGTCTCAATCCCTGTATCCTAGAGTCCTGTTGTTCCAAGGTTGTGCATACATCATTATTTACCTGTGTCCCACTTAGCCCATGTAAACCTGCCTAATTGTTCTCCCATCCACTTTGTTCTTCCATTCTCCTCCCTTTATATAGTTTTTTGATACATTGTTGGATTATGTTGATTAGGATTTTGTTGAGAAATTTTTCATGTATATTTATGAGGGATATTGATCTATAATTTTCTTTTTTAGTGCTGTCACTTATTGGTTTTGGTATCAAAGTTATGCTTGCTTCATAAAATGAATTTGGGAGTTTTCCATATTTTCCTATATTCTAGAATAGCTTGAGTAGAATTGGCGTCACCTCCTCTCTGAATACTTGGTGGAATTCACCAGTAAAGCCATTTGGGCCTGGACTTTTTTTAGCTGGGAGATTCTTTGATGACTTGGTCAATTTCTTCTCTTTTTAGAGGCCTGTTTCAAAATTTCTGCTTCAGACTGTGTTAATTTAGGTAGGTCTTGTGTTTCTAGAAATTTGTCCATTTCTTCTAGATTTTCAAATTTGTTGGAGTAACTTCATAGTATTTTGTTATTATCCTTTTCATTTCTGTTGATTTTGTTGTGACATCACCTATATCATTTCTTATTTATGTTGTTTTTATCGTCTCCTTTGCTTTTGTTAGATTTGTCAAGGTGTTTTTTATTTTTGTTTTATTAGTCCTTTCAAAGAACCACCATTTTGTCTTGTTGATTGTTTCTATTGTTTTTCTGTTTCTCTTTCACATCTTTCTGCTCTAACTTTTATTCTTTCTTTTCTTCTGGTGGCAGTATGTTTACTTTGTGGCTCTTTTTCTAATTGTTGAAGATGTTAAGGCGTTGATTTTAGTTCTTTTTTTTTTTTTTGATATGTGCGTTTATTGTTATAAATTGTGCTCTGAACACTGTTTTTGTGGTGTCCCAAAGGTTTTGGTAAGTTGTGTTTTTATTCTTATTTGACTCAAGGACTTTTTAAAATTTCATTTTTTATCTGATCTATTACCCAGTAGCTTTTAAGCAGGGTGTTTAATCCTTGTGTTTTGAGTTTTTTTCTTGATCTTTCTAATTGTTGATTTCCAATTTTATAGCATTGTGCTCTGAGAAGATGCTTTGTAGTATTTTGATGTATTAAATTTATGGAGACTTGCTTTGTGATCTAACACATGGTCTATTCTGGAGAATGTTCCATGTGCACTGGAAAAGATTGTGTATTGAGCTGTTGTTGAGTTGAATGCTCTGTATGTGTCTATGGAATCAAGTTGGTTGATTGTGTTGCTTAGTTCTTCTGTGTCCTTGTTGAGATTCCTTCTAATTGTTCTGTCCATCAAAAGTGGTATATTAACATCTTCCACTATTATTGTGGAGTACTGGTGTGGCACTGTGGGCTAATGCATCAGACTGCAAAGTCATTTGAACTGCAAGGTTGGTGGTATAGCTCACCAGCTGCTCCTTGGAAAATCTATACAGGGTCGTTATGGGTCGGAATTGACTCTATGACACTTAACAACAACTATTATTGCAGACTTGTCTCTTTCTTCAGATCTACTAGAGTTTTGTCTATGTATTTTGAGGGTCTTTCATTGGGAACATAGATATTTATTATGCTTATGTTCAACAGACCCCTTAATCATGAAATAATGTCCTTTTTCGTTTCTGATGCTCATTTTTGCCTTAAAGTCTATTTTATCAGAGTTTAAAATTGTCACTCCTGCTCATCTTTTATTGGTATATGCTTGATACATTTTTTCCATCCTTTGATGTTTAGTCTATTTCTGTCTTTGTGTGTAAGATGTATCTTTTGTAAACAGCATATTGAAAGATCCTGTTTTCTTATCTATTCTGCTATCTCTGTCTCTTAACTGGTACATTTAATGCATTTACATTCAGTGTAATTATCGATTGATATGAACTGATTGCTGTCATTTTGCATGATTTTTTTTTTTTTTTTGTGTGTGTGTGTGTGATTGTCATCATCATTTTTGCTGGTCTAGAGCTGGAGGACCAAGCAGTTTAATTTAACATTTTTCTTACTTTTTACCTTTTCACATAATTGCTTCCCAACCAACTGACCCAAGTTAGCACTCTAGAACGGTGCTGGTAAATTAGCTGTTGGAGAATGCTTTGTTTATTGAGTGTCTTTGATTTTTTCGTTTTACACTTTTTATTCCTAAAGTTCTCCTGCTTCCTGGCCAAGAGAGAGGATAATGGCTCCTTGGGTTCTGAAAGCTCTTCCTTTTCTTCCAGTCTCTTCAAGAATTTGTTCTTTTGACTGATGTCCCTTCCTCCATTTCCTCTCCTTTACAGGGCAGGCACATGCACTACAAGTGTATGTATATGTGCTGTTGTGATTGGTTAGAAGCATTGTTGGTATTTGAAATACTCTTCTGAACTTAGTGAACTCGCTCACCAGCTAATTTTACTGTGTAAGCTGCAGCTAAAAACAATCCATGTTTAAACTATGTTCTCTGTGAAACTGAGCACATTGTGCTCTCTATATGTTAAATACCACCAGTGGGAGTGTAACTAAAACTTTTTGTGACTTTGGAGTGGGAGTATGCATTATTTCCAAATGCATAGCATCATTCTTCTGGGTCTTGATCAGACTCATTTACTTATTTGTTTTCTTTGCCTGTAAGTTACATTTTTGTCAGTCACCAAGACCTCACTCTGCGGCATATGTAACAATGAAATTCCTTAACCTCAGGTGCTTGGAGAATAGACCAACAAGTAAACAATCCCATGCAATGTGATGATTTCGACCTGATGCAGGGAGGTAGGGGGTGGGTGGTCGGGGTCAGGGGAGGGACGGTTTCCAGGAGAGATTGTGTCTCTCTCTCTGACAGTGGAGCAAAGGAGACCTTTGGAGAAATGGGATGAAGAGTAAGGATTGAGCTGACGCTAAACTAGGGTTTCCCAACTTTGGCACTTGGAGCTGGACAATCCTTTGCTGTAGGACCTGTTCTATCCTGTGCACTGTAGGATGTTTAGCAGGTTCCCAGGCTTCAAACCACTAGTGATAACACCCACTCTCCAGTTATGACGATCACAAATGTCTCTAAACATTGCCAAATAGTTCCTGGGGGGCAAAATTGCTCTTGGTTAAGCATCCCTGAATTGCCAGGGAAATCAGACAGGAGAGAACATTTTGTTCAGAGGACACATTGGGTGCAGGTGAGAGAGAGCACGGCCCACTTGGACACCCTGAGCAGTTCAGCACTGGTGGAGCTTGGGATACACGAAGGTTGGAAGGTAGATGAGCCTGGTCTTGAATGTCTCATATGCAGCCACAAATACCCACTGTGGTTCAGGGGCAAGTAATAAGGGACTGCAGGCACAAATCATCTAGGGGCATTGTCTATTGTGTGGTCTACAGATGGGCATCATTGACCATACACACCATCTGGCAGCTTTCTATTTTAACTAGTCTTGCTAAGGAAGTACTAAGCTTTTTAAATAGCTGTATTTTACAATGGTGCACACCTTAGAGTTCAGTGCTTTGGGGCAACACCTAGGTGAGTTGTTTATGGTCATACTTTGGAGAGAGGATTTCATGGTGAACTCACTGAGAGACAGCAAGGAGGGACTTAACAAAAGGTTATTTAGAAAGGTCCACTGTTATGAAAAATCCAAGGAGTTCCTAAGTTTGGGAGACCATGTGAAGGCAAACAAAGTTATCTCAGTAAGAAATACTTCTAGTCCTCACTCATTGATGCCCTCTTTATCCTCACTTGCCCATTATTTCATTAGCTAATGCTTTGCTAGCGTAGTGGTTATGAATTGGGCTGCTAATCTCAGAGTCAACAGTTCAAAACTACCATGGGAGAAAGATGAGGCTGTCTGCTCCCATAAAGATTTACAGCCTCAGAAACCCTGTACAGGGTCGCTATGAGCCAGAACTGGCTCCACAGCACATAACCACCACCACTAACACTACCTAACTATTTTGTGCACGCCTGGAAGTAACAATCATTGAAGTCTCTGATGGGGTCCCTGACTTGCAGATCCCATGCGCACTTAGAAAGGGAGCTTCGATTACAGAACATTTCACTGGCTGGAGGTCTCCCTGAGCCACCAGGGTGCCCAGTTGAGAAGAAGGGGGCTAAGTTTGGTATGGTGGCAGGTACTGAGTGCTCATGGGAGTTGAGGCTGGGCCAATAGCAGCTGGTGTTCTGAGGCTGGTGTACTTGGAACTCTCGGAATCAGGACTCTAGGGGTCAGGTCCCGAGTTCCCCACCCTGAGGTGCAGCAGTGACAAGCTGGGGTGTGGTTAGAAGGAGCCCTGATTCAAGGCACTCCATGTCCTGGGCTGTTAACCCGTCAGTTAACGGGCATCTAGGCTGCCCCTCATGCTTTCTCAATGCCCACTCCTGGGTAAAGACAGGTGAGGGTTGGGGCAGCTACCTGGGCAGGGGTGAATTGGCGAATGAGTGGCTAGTGGAAGTTCCATTTAAGGTCAAGGGCAGAGACAAAGCCTGGCCTTCACAGCCTTAGAGAAAGTCCTGGATTGTCAGTTCTCGGGACATGTGGGTGGAGTGAGGTAGGGCTGTCTAGAGCCAAGGCATGTGCTGGCATTGGGCCGGTGGGGTGACCCACTGGGCAGAATGCGTCACCTCTTGAAGCACCCAGATTCTCCAGCCTGTAGACAGGGAATTCTCTGCCCCTAACAAACCACCAAGAATGTTTTGCAGTGTTTGAAGAGATGAGTCTTAGACACCCATCCTGAAAATATGGTGAGGACAGAAGATGGAGGGGATTCCAGAGATGGGGAGGGTGTGGTGCTTGAACCACCCTGGCTCTGGAAGACTTGGCAGCGTTCCCCTATGGGCGTCAGTGAGGGATGAGCTTTCCTGAGGTGATATGGGGGAGAGGAGGTGGTGGTAGCAGGTGACCTCAGCAGAACATTTGCAGAACAGGTGAGAGGTGAAGTGACTAGTGCTTGGATCCTAACCATGTCCATCAGTGAGGAAATGGACATAGGATGGAAGGGGGAGGGGCTGCTTTGTGAGACCGTTGAATTGGCAGTGTGATGCCTGACTGGACATGGGGAAAGGTGAGTGAGGAGGAGAATCTCATTAGTTGGTATCGCCCTTTGGTTGGTGAACAGAGAGGGAAGATAGAAGAAGCACCAAAGCTGGTGCAGGGACTAGAACGAAGGTGATCAGGGAGCACTAGGTAGGACAGTCTGGGGAAGTTACCTCACAGGACATGGGAATCTAAGGACTGAGGAGAAATGGCCCGAGCAGAGATAAAGACTGTGAGTCATTCATATTGAGGTGGTAGTTAAAGCTGTAGGTGAGCATATAGAAAGAGCCAGGAGAGCCCTGAGCAACACAGCTGCTTTCTACTCTCATTCAAATCCTAATCACATCCTTTCTCTGGAGAAGCCTTCCTACACTTCCACAGCCCATGGTGACTATCCTGACTTCAGTAATTCTAAGTCCTCATTTACCAATGAAATGATGACCATGTTGGAGCTGTTTTGGGTCCAATGAGTCTGTATGAGGGGCTTCAAAAAATTGTTGGAAAAACAGAATAGAAAGATGATGGTATTTTTCCATGAACTTTTTTCAAGTCCCCTTTTATTTCTGTGTGTTGGTCTTGACTTCCTAACATCACTGTAAGTTCAAGACTGGGGCTCCATCTTCGCATTTCCCCTTGTGTGAAATCACTTACACTTAGTAACAGTGCCTGCTCTTTTTATGACCAATGTCATGGGACCTTCAATTGAAGACGCTGGGTTCAGCTGAGCATTTTGAATGGAGGACAAAGGTTAAACTCCCTTGGAAGAGTTGAGCCCCACCTCCTGCCTGCCAGTATCTGGTGGTCAGGGCTAACTCATTCAAACAGTGCTTTCTGGGGTCTTCTTGGTAGGTTCTAAGCTCTGATTCTATGAGTAGTCTCAAAGGAGAAAACACTTCACGCCTTGCCTCTGAAAACATCCCTTGGAAGACTGATGGTTTATTTAACTGAAAATAAGCCAGATGCAGAAGTAATGGGCTCATTGTTTACTCTGGAAAAAATATTCAAATTCTGTTAATCTAGTTGTACTTGGTGATCAGTACCAGAAAGACTGGTTAGAGGCCTGGATGAGCGGGCCTGCTGGCAGACAGAGGCTCTGGAAAAGATTTGTTCTCCTGAGAGGTTATCTACCAGGGAAGGCACAGCTTATCACTGTGCCTGGTTTCACCTGGGCTCGCTGAACTTTAACCCACTGTCGCAACTGGGTCATGTGTGTGAGCAGGGCTCTGGCCTCCACACAGCCAGCCCCATGAGGCCTCCTCCAGTCGCATGCTCCAGCCTGCACAGCCAGCACACTGGGGTGATGTCAGTGCCCTGGGCTAGCCCTGGTGTGCTCCAACAGGGTGTGAGCAGCTTCAGAAGTGGATGTGGTACGCCTCTCTACTCCAGGATTCCCACTTCTCCAGCGGGAAATGGGCACACCCCTGTGTTCCCCCATCCTGTGTGTTCAGAGTTTGCACTCTGTTGGACTGTTACCCACAGTCCTGGGTCCCGCTGATTTAGCTTCCTGTCCAAGTCACCAGTTTAACAAGGGCGTGGATCAGAAGGGCTATTAGCCAGCATCCGCAAGCACGCAGCATCGAGGCGTGTTTCAGCGTAACAGAAGTTGCTGAATAAATTCCAGTATCCAGAAAGTCAGGGCTCTTTTGCAGCCTCTGGCTGATGAGGGGGTTCCTGTACTCGCCCACCAAGTACCCTCTGCCATATGCTATCTCCCTCCAGTGACAAAGCTTGGGAGTGAATCTGGTTTTCATTGCACTCACCTCTCTTAGATTGTCAGAGCTGAGTAATGGAGGTGCCAAGCCAAAATACCCAAATTTGCTTTGTCATGGTGGGTCTTTTTTTTTTTTAATTATTTTTAGGTTTAAAGGCATCAATGGTCTCTTCAGGACAGACTTCCTCTAGCATAAGCATTTTCATTTAGAATAATGTAATTGTAAACTGTGTAAGGTCTTGATCTTTCCCCTGTGATTTGTGTGTGTCTGTGTGTGTGTAGCAAGTTTGTAATTGTTAGTTTCCACAACCCAATTACACACTGTTTCCATCTTAATTCTGGGAAGGAGGTCAGGAAGACAGGTGGTCTAAAGCTGGCTTTTCCATCTGACCTAGAGATTTGCAAATTCTAGGTGTGGGGGAGTCTCAGGCTTCAGTCTCTAGGGTAGAGGGGGACTTTGACAAGAGGTGGGGGCAGAGCAAAGACTGGAAGACTCTTCAGGGCCTTGGCTTCTAAAATATCAAAGGGGCTTGCTAGAGGGTCTCAGTACCATAGAGACGGTTAAGGGTAGCATTGAATCCCTTACTTTTCTGTGTTATAGTCCCTGGTGGTGGTGGTTATGTGCCGTGGAGTCGGTTCTCACTCATAATGACCCTGTACAGTGTTTCCGAGGCTGTAAATCTTTACGGGAGCAGAAAGCCTCATCTTTCTTCTGGAACAGTTGGTAGTTTCAAACTGCTGACCTTGAGGTTCGCAGCCTGACTCATAACCACTATGCTACCAGAGCTCCTGTTATAGTCCCTGGGTGGTGCAAATGGTTAATGCATTCAGCTGCTGGTTTAAGTCTACCCAGAGGCACCATGGAAGACAAGCCTGGCAATCTACTTCCAGAAACCAAGGAGCAAAGCTCTACTCTGACACGTATGGGGTTGCGATGAGTCAGACTGAACTTGACTGGTTTTGTTCTGGTTTCTGTCTGTGTCAGTTCATAAATCTCCATTGCATGGCACCTACCTTGTCCTTGCGTGCTAGGTGGTGTGATTGGGTAAAGATGGACCAGCCCTTTGGAGATCTAAAAGGCAGGGGTGAGGTGCACCAGAGCAGTGGGGAGCTAATCTGAGGAAGCTCTTTGCTAATTTGCCTTGAACTTCCTTCTCTTTCCATGGCTTGAGCCCTGGTACCCTTTCTCCTTTGGTCCTTGCACGATGCAGGGGTCTCTGCCAGTCAGCACACAGGCTGGTTCTGGCTGCCTCTGCCTGGAGTGCTGCAAACAGGCGTCAGAACCACACAAGTGGTGAGTCAGCATCCTGCCTTTCCAAGAGGCCATGGGAACCGGCCAGGTGCTCACTGGCCTCAGGTTAATATTAACTGTCTTTGAAGGCCCAGTCAGAGAGGTGGGGCATCCCCCAGGCAGGGTGGGTTGGGTAGGAAGACCAGGAAGTTGAGAGGCATGTAACTGTGTCCTTCAAATTATCCAGTTTCTGCCCTCCTTGAAAGTTCATCCTTCCCTTCCCTACCTCCTAGAGAAGTGGGTGAGGTGCTGAGGTGGATGGAGGAGAAGGACCAAGGGCGACGGTGCAGTTGCAATTTCTTAGGAGTTAAGAAGGGCTCCGGGGTCAGAGCTGGATTAAAGGTCAAGGTTTATCATTGATGATTGTTTGACCTCGGGAGAATTATTCTCTGAACCTTGGTTTCCTCATCTAAGGAAAACTGGAATAAGCATATGTACATTTAGGCCAACAGTGAAGATTGAATGGGATAGTGTGTGAGAATGTGTTCTCTCTCTTCATATGAAGGACTATTCCTCTCACTTCTTTCTGCAACAGCTGGTTCTCCAGATTCTTCCACCAAAAAAGGGAAGGGCTCAAACACTGGTGTTGTAACACTTGGAGGTGGGGTTTAATGAACAGATGATTTCTGGATCTTGGGTGTGAGAAAGGAAGGGTGACTGTACGTAGGTGGGGAAGACCACCCTCAGGTGTGTTCTGGCTGTGCTGGTTCAAAAAGATAGGGGCAGGTGAGATGCCAAGAACTGGTTCACTTTGAAAACCAATTTCCAGAATGACCCTGGAACCATTTGAATGCCCGAGATGGCCTGATCATGGACATCAGACCTCTGAAATTTGGAAAGGTGAGCTCAAAGGGACTGAGAGCATGCTCCAGCCTCTGGAATTTGGGCAAAAGGGACATGAAACCAGACCTTGTCACATCTGCTGTCCTTGGAACTTTATCATCCCCTGACAGATAACCAGCCTCCTGGCTAGATGACTCAGAAGGAGGCTTAACTCCTTCCGGCATAGTTTATAGCCTGCTCCTCGGAATTTGGAGACTACAGGTTTGTTTGTTTGTTTAAAGGGAAGCTGGTTTTTGGTTATTTAACTTATTGAGCATCTACTAAGTGACATACCCATTCTAATCACAGAGGATGGTCCCCAGAACAAGATGGACAAATCTCCAGTTTCAGGAAGTTTACATTCCCGCGAAGAATGAAATAGGCGTTTAAAGACAGTCCAGTGAGCAGAAAGTGCAATGAAGATTTAAAACCAAAACAGTAGGTAGTGTTTTTCCAAATTTTGGGATATATCAGATTTACCTGGAAGGCTTGATAAAACAAAGATTGCTTGGGCCCCACCCCAGAATTTGTGATTCAGTGTCTGGGGTGGGGTGGGAGAATCTACATTGCTAATGAATTCCCAGGTGATGCAGATGTTGGAGGTCTGGGATCACTATTAGAAAACAATTGACTAGGCCAATGGTACCAAGAGGAGGGGCAAGAGCTAGTTTAGAAACAACTCAAGAAGATTAAGCCAAGGATTTGAGGGCGTGCTCCCTTTAAGTTGACTAGAGGCTGAGGGATGGAGGCCATATGTTATGTTTCAGGTCTCCTCAAAAAGGACAGCTACAAAGGAAAGGAGCAGATAGCTTCTCTCATCTCTCACTTTACTGGTGGGCCTGTTCAGATTAGTTTGGGGGATCTTGCTGGTCTGAGTAGCTGGCCATCTAGCGAGTCTTAACACAGCAGGAACAGTGATACTTTGTGGTTCAGAGTACAGTATTCTCAGCTCTTTGTTTATTTTCATGAAGCAACAGTTGAAAGGTCAGATCTGAGTCTGATTGTTTCCGAAATATCACTGAGACCACAACAAGTGACATTCTTGTTCTTGTTGTAACTCCGGGGCTCCTTTCCCAGCAGGAACCCATCGGCTAGTTGCACTTAAGTAAAAAATCTGTCTATGAAATAAACATGAAAATATGGGAGACCAGTAGATTGTCAGATATTTAAGGGCAGAGAACATATTTTCATTTTTTCTCTCCCCAGTATCATCAGAAGCTTGTTGACACAGTGTTGGGTGGTTTTAAATCCTCATTAATCCTTCATTCATGTGTTCATTCTTTTCCCATCAGAGGCTATGCTAGGTGTTGGAGATACAGTGCCAAAGAAGACAGACTTGCTGTCAGGGAGGCTATGGCCTAGTGAGGACGCAGACAAGTTAATAGGTGTTGATCATGTGGATTGTCACTTCAAATTCTATGCTAGAGGAAGTACAGGGTGCATTGGGAACATGTGACCTAGGGAGGTCAGAAAGAAGATGGGGCATGCATCTAAGCAGTGGTGCAGATAAGGGATCAAGCAGAGAACTTCCCAAATAGAGACATGCATAAGCCAAGACCCAGTGTGAGAGGAAGCATGGCACTTCCCCTGACAGTTCAAGACAACTGGTGTGAAAAGCTGGGAGATTCTGAAGGACCTAGTATGAGTAGAGATGAACAGGCAAACATCTTAAGGGGATATTAAGAGAATGTCTTGGAGCCCCTAGGTGAAGGAAGCAGTTAACACGCTTAGTGGCTTATACAAAGACTGGAGGTTCAATTCTAAGAGGCACCGTGGAAAAAAAGGTGCGGTGGTGTACCACCAAAAAACCAAAGCCCATGGAGCACAGTTCTCCTCTGAAACACTGGGGGTAGTCATAAATTAGAGTTGATTCAGTACCAGCTGGTAAGAAGATTCCTATGGATTTCATGGGTTGGCTGCTGTTGACACTGACTGTGAAGGTTCTGATGTAGCCTACAGATGAGAATTGATCTTTGTTGGGTGATGACTGGGTTGTTTTGAGTTGGCTCTGCTTGCTGGTCAAGGTTCCTGGATTCTTACTTCCTCCTACCTGTTGCGCTCAGAGGTCTGGGTAAACCAGTTTGGATTAAGGAAGCAGCTTGCTGAACTGTTCACCATCAAAGAGCATTCTTGGAACAAAAATGACAAGTTGATTATAGTGTGGCTTGGGGAAACATTGTGTTTTGGTGCTGTTGTTGAGTGCCGTCGAGTTGATTCTGACCCATAGCAACTCTGTAGAGGGTTTCCCAGGAGCAGCTGGAGTAGGGATGATTAAGTAGAATTGTAGTACAGATGATTTTGACATCCAGGGAGGCACACATGGTCTCCTGTGGATTTTGCAGGCCTGACATCCAGGCCCTGACCAGCGACTGGTGGCCAGCACCTCTCTGACCTCTGGGAGTCAGTTTACCTTTCAGCACCTCACTTTTCAGAGCTTCAGAATGGGATGGCCTCTGGAAATTTCCTGCGAATGTTATATCTACAGATGAGATGGTGTTAACGAACAAATTGGCTTTCTGGAGTAAAAGTTCAAACTTCCAGTATGGTGGAGGTTAAAGGCAGTCATTTGCTGGTGTGACAGTGGGCACTGTATTACAGCATTTCACAGCTAACTAATCAGCCTGGTTAAGTGCTAGTATACTAAGAGAAAGCTAGAGGTTGGAGTTCCCTACTATTTCCATTTCTCTAACAAGTCCCCAGAAGTCCTGGTGTGGCACTGTGTGTTAATGTACCAGACTACAAAGCTGTTTGAACAGCAAGGTCAGCAGTTCAAGCTCACCAGCTGCTCCTTGGAAGCCCTATGCAGGGTCGCTATGGGTCGGAATTGACTCACCGGCGCTTAACAAAAACAACAAGTTCCCAAAGAATTTTGCACACATTGATTCATACCATAATATTCACATGATTTAGGAGCCCTGGTAGCATGAGTGGATTATGAACTGGACAGCTAACCACAAGGTCAATAGCTCGAATCTACCAGTCGCTCTGCAGGAGAAAGATGAGGCTTTCTGCTCCCATTAAGATTTACAACCTCGGAAACCCTATGCAGGGTGGATATGCATCAGTACCAACTCAACAGCACAAAACCCTCACCACCATGCACATGATTTACACCAATTTATATTGTTTACAAAACAACTGCTTTGGTATCCTTGAGGGACTCAGATTGTATTCCTTTTAAAAGTCTTTGAGTTTTCAGAACAAAAAGAAATCTGAAGAGGGAAATTTGTAGGAAGAATGGGGTAAGATTTTCCAATGAAATTCTCATAGGATAGGCTTTGCTATCCTCAAAAAATTAGTAAGTGTATTTTGGTGATAGAAAAAAATTCCTTGGTGCAAATTTCCAAGGCCTTTTTCTCACCAATACAGTTTTCGTTTTTTAAAAAAACTTTTTCATACTCCCCTCTGATCATGTTGTGTCCTTTGAGAAAATCTATCAAGATGACCCCTAGGGAATCCAAATAAAAACCTTCTAAACTGACTTCTGCTTTGACTTTAAGGGGTCCAGCAGTTTCCCTGAGAATCCGCTGTCTGGGCCTTACCTTTTATTTTTTAAGACATCCTAACAAGACTGGTGTGGCAATATAAGATAAGCACTGGACTGCTAACTGCAAGGTTAACAGCTCAAACCCACCAGTTAAAATTTTGGAAACCTTATACAGGGTCATTACGAGTCAGAACCTACTCAGTGGCACTTAACAAGAAGAAGACTGAGACAAGTGTGCTACTGAGAGAACTTGTCTACAACCATCCACCTGTCACAGAAACCTGTTTTAACACATTTTATTTGGAGTAAACCCGTGAGTGTCTGAACTGGAACCCTAGTAGCAATACTTTTGGACTTACACTTTTATTTCCACAAAAATATTTTCTTCTTCTTGTTTTTTGTTTTGTTTAAATATAGGCTTACTTCTCTATTAATCATACAGAGAAGAATACTATGTTCAAAAACTTCAAGTTAACAAAACTTTCCACATATATAGTGAATGAATAGGCTGGGATTTTTTTTTTTTAAAGTTAACTTTTAATGTATTTGAGAAAGCTGCACAGTTCTCTCTAAAGCTTTGTGTTTGTGTCAGAAGTGTATATAGTCTCCAAAATTCTTTGGATCTCTGAGCTTTCATTTTGGAATGCTCCTTCCTTTAATGATTAAGATTCCACTGTATACCCTGTTGCTTTTTGCACCAGGCAGTGCCCCCTTTGAAGATCCTGGTCTTGTTTAAACTTGAAGACTGAATCACTCTGTTCTGATGGACTTTTTTTTTTTTGTCTAGGCTTCGTTCTCTTACAGCTGACTTGGATTTTCTCCCCTTCCACTTTGACTTTTCGACTCTAACAAATAGTTAAGATCAGATTGAAGTCACCTGGAGGGGAGACCTGCAGACTTTTCTAAATGCCCAGGACATTCTATTTCAGAAGGTTGACTCACTATTATGCCTTGCAGACATGAAAGAAACTCTCAAGCCCAAGTCAGAGTTTTCCATGGGATTTCTCTTTTGTATGCTTGATTTCCTTCCTATTTCTGTTCACTGTTTTGAAGAATGGTGTGGAAGATAGAGAAATGAGCTTCTACCTTAAAACGTGATAAATGTGCTTGCTGCCAGAGAGAGGGAAGCTAATTCTAAGTGTCTGGAGCCATATGCAAATTATAGTTCTTGGCTGAGAAAATAGTTAACCTCATTTCATCCCCCTTAAATCCTGAAGTCTAACGCACAGATACCTGAAGGGGAGTGAAGTGCCTTTAATCCATCTTCAGGTGAAGCATACCCATGCCAACTCCTGCTCTTTTGGTCGATTTCTTAAGGATGTGCAACTGGAGCCAGAGGTTTCAATTTCTGTAGTCTCTTAAAATCCAAACTTGGCTTCCAATGGAAGAATATTGGAAGTTCAATGTAACACAATTCATTGTGGACTCTATGAGGTAAGCTCATCTTGGAAGTATTACTTCCTGTTTCGGGCCGATCAGTTTTGAAAGGCCTTATGCCTAGACTGTAAGACCAACCTCCTAACTGATCTCCATGACTCTAGTGCTGTCTCTGTAGGTTCATGTGGCTAAAAACTACCATGGCTATGTTTCCAAGTAACCAACCCAGAACAACAAGAACAAAAACCAGCCTGTTGTGTTTTTCCTCTGTTTCATATCCTTCAGTGGGTCTCCATAAGCTCACAAATCCTTAGGGTGTCAGACAGCTCCCACTGCTCTCAGCCAGTGTCTACTGCCGTGAAAGTACCAGAGTACCCACAGTCCCCTCTGCTGCCTTCTCTATGTGTCCTTCAGCTCTCAGTCCTAGCAGCCTCTTCTCTGTGAAGCTCTCTCCTGCCAAGCAGCATCAGCCTTAGAGCACACATCACCTCCATTTGGAATTCTTTTCCACTGCCTCCTTCTGACCCACTAGATCATGAGAGATTTGAGGTACAATGTGACAGATTCAACTCTGAGTTCTTAGAGCTCCAGGTCTGTTACAGAGTGGATTATCAATACATTTCTGTTGAATCAATTCATTAATGAATGGAGTGATATGGGGGAGGCAGGAAAGGGAAGCTCTTTAAATACATCTGAAACCATTTCATTAGGATGGGGTCTATGGCATGGAAGCTAAAGCTACTCTTTCAGAAGTCTTGACTCAGAGGGAAAAGAGGAGTTTTTGCCTCAGGGCCAATGAGGTTCTTTAAAAAAATTTGGAAATAGTGGTGATGTTTGTACAATTTGATGGATGTAATTATGTCACTGAACTTTACACGTAAAAATATTTGAAGTAGGTAATGTTATGTTTATATACATATGTAT
>NW_006408578.1:13911361-13934217 GCF_000296735.1 Chrysochloris asiatica
ACTAGCTGGGGGGATGGATGGGAGATGGATGGGAGAGGGAGAGAGAGAAGTGTACAGTTCAGCAGGTTGGTTACCTGGTCCAGGGTTTCACTGGATCCTTTTAAGGAGGTTGTCCTCAAAGATGGATGAGTACAAACTAACCAAAGGTGGGAAAAGGAGGTGGAGAGAACAATGGAAAAAGGGTTTGAAACATGAGGCAAATAAATATCTGGAGATATGGAAATACTTTGGAATACTATGAGAATATGTTGAATTCCAAAAAAGCTGCTGTGATCTAAAATAAAACCCTAATTACCAGAACTCTTGTTGGTAAGTGTTGAGTAGGTTCTGACTCATAGTGACCTGAATAGGGTTTCCAAGGAGTGACTGGTGGGTTTGAACCGCCAACCACGAAGTTAACAGTCCAGTGCTTATCCTACAGCACCACACAGGGGCCAGAACTCCAAGAGATTTTCAGGGCATCGAGCAAAAGAGAAGGATGTTAGCCAAGAGAAATCAGGGTAGAAAGCTGACTGATTCTATTCTATTTGATTTCTCATTAGATTGTTAGTTTATGGAAGGCAAAGACAATGTTCACGTTTTTCTAATTATTTTAATGGTTGTTGTTGTTAAGTGCCATTGAGTTGGTTCTGACTCATAGTGACCCTGTATAGGAGCTGCTGGTAAATTTGACCTGCTGACCTTGTGGTGCAAAGCAGCCTTGTGGTCCAGTGCATTGTCCCACAGCACCACACCAGGACTCCGTCTTAATGGTAAGAGTGATATATACTTGATATAAAAGAAATGAACAATGAATATATAGCATAACAGACCACCATTAGACCCAAGTGTACATTTGTTTGAATTAGGAAAGGACACCCTAGCTGTCTGCCAGAACTTTGTACACAAAATAAGCTCAGTATGTTTACTCATTGCTCCATCCACTAAACTACTTGGGCCTAGCCTGCCTCTTCATGCCTGTATCATTCCACTCCTCTCCTCTGAGGGGGCCCGATCTTTTCCTATCCGTGTATTCATAACAATCGTGTATATAAGAAGGATCTCTGATGCTGCAGTGGTAAAGCATTGGCCTGTCAACCACCAAGTCCGGTGGTTCAAACCTACCAGTCACTCTATGGGAGAAAGATGAGGCAGTCTGTTTCCATAAGGATTTACAGTCTCAGAAACCCTCTGGAGAAGTTTTACTCTGTCCTATAGGGTCTCTCTGAGTTGGAACTGACTAGATGGTAGCACTGTAGGATAAGCACTGGACCACAACAAGGTTGGTGGTTAAAACTTACCTTGGAAACCCTATACAAGGTTGCTATGAGTTGGAACTGACTTGACAGCATTTAACAATGACAACAACAACATATATATTTACACATACAACATATATACATGAGAGAAAGAAGACAATGACGAGAAGGTTTATAGAACTGGGACCACACTTCATCTACTCTTTGGCCCCTTTGCTTTTTCTTCCCTTGACAACATTTCCTGGGTAGTATTTCCTAAGAATTTATGTAAATTCACCTCTTTCTTTTCATAGCTTTGTGATTATTCCAAAGTATGATTGCCTGGTACTTCACTTAACCATTCTACTGTAGAAAGACATTTAGTTGGTGTCTAATTTTTCCTTATTACACACAGTGATACAATCATTTTGAATATTCTATCGTATAGGCAGGCTATAGGTCTGGATCAAATGACACAAAATTTTTATATTTTGGCAGATAATGCAAAATAATCCCTAGAAAGGCTGTGTGAATGTATACTCTTAGGTCCCACTTTATTATTTGCTGTTGATATTAACAATCTTTTACATTTTTGCCAGTTTGATGGAGGAAAACTGGTACCTTGTTTTAACATTAATTTTCCTCTGTGGAATGTATTGACCATTTGTAGTTGTTAATTGATTTGTTTCATCTTTGCCATTGCAATTATTTGTTGCCTTATTTTGATTTTGATGTATATTAAATCCCTGTTAACTATGCATTAGAAGCAAAGGAGGGAGAATGAATGGAAGACAACTAGTAGATTAGAAAGATCATAACATTTTAGAGCACAAAGGGTCATAGAGATAATTTTGTTTTAATGCTCTATTTGACAGATGAAAACGTCAAGGTCTCTGGAAGCAAAAGAGGTCTCACAGGTGCCTAGAGGCTGTTCTGAAAATGGATTCTAACTCAAGTATTTTTTCCTACCCTATGCTAACCTCAAAGTCAGCAGTTCGAAACTATCAGCCGATCTACAAGAGAAAGATGAGGTTTTCTGCTCCCGTAAAGATTTACAGCCTCGGAAACCCTATGCAGGGTTGCTACGAGTCAGAAAAACGCCACGGCACATCACCACCCTCACTAAATTGCGTTTATGAATATTTACTGTCGTTATCTGCCACCGTGACTCATGGTTACCCCACATACATGTGACTAGGGTGTTGTGATCTAGAGGGTTTCCATTGACTGATTTTCAGAAGTAGGTTGCCAGACCTTTTTTCCTAGTCTGCCTTAGTCAGGAAGCTCCACTGAGCCTGCACTGACAAACTGGTAGGGGTTGTACATATGGGAACTCTAACCTTGGTCTCCCACGTGGAAAGTGAGAATTCAACCTTAGAGCCACCAATGAATTATCTACTTAGAATCCTGGTGTGTCCTTGTGGGAGAAAGCACTGGACTATAAGGTCAGTTTGAATCAGAAGATTAGTGGTTCAAACTCAACAGTTGCTCCTTGGAATCTCTATACAGGGTTGCTATGAGTCAGAACAGACTCCACAGCACTTAACAACAACAACAGGCTTTTTCTGGTAGCTATACAGGATCGCTGTGGGTCGGAATTGACTCCATGGCACTTAACAAAAACCTACCTGCCATGTAAATATTCATTATGCAAATCTATCTATAAAGGAGAAAGGATAGGGTTGATTAATCACATAGAAATGGCTCTCAAGAGCCCTATTACTAGATAGACAGTGAATAAATGTTTCTTAGATTCAGAGGATGAAAGGAGCAGGCTTTATTGGGAAGGAGGGATGGAAAGGAGGGAAATGCAGGTAATTAAATATTGGAGTTCAGAGGGATTTCCTTATTAAAAAAAAAAAAAAATCTTCTCATGGGTCCCTGCTTGTGAATATTCTGGTTGCCAACCTTTTCAGAATCTGTAGTAAAGTGCTGAAATGATAAAACTCAGGAACCTCCTTCTTGCAGCCCTTGACTTTAAAAAGCCTTTGTGTCATCTAGGGGTGCTCTTTAACATATGCAAAGTAATTGACTTTTAAAGAACTGTATAGAAGAGCCTGGAAAGGAATCAAACTTCAAGCCAAGTTAGGGGCAGATTTGGAAGCTGATTGTGGCTGTAAACACTCTTCTCCACACTGATGGGTGGGACTGGAATTACATGGGGATGGGCTTTCTTGATTCTCATGTGATTTTACAAAGATGGGAGACCAGATGGACCAGACCAGGAATGCTCCTCCTTGCTGACGCATGGAGCCTGGGGCCATGCTTCCACACACAATGGCAGGAATTTGAGCAAGTGAAACAGTTATTATCTAAATATTTGCCTACAGTATTGAGGATTTTCCATAGTTTCCAGGTCTACAACCTCCCTTTCCTCTATCACGTGGCCACTAACAGAGGAGCAGTGACCAGAAATTGGAGCTGAGTCTCCTGCCTGGAAGATAAGAATCCTATCACTGAATCACTTGTTGTTTTTGTTAAGTGCTGTTGAGTCTGTTCTGACTCATAGAGACCCTGTATAGGGTTTCTTAGGAGCAGTTGGTGAGCTTGAATTGCCAACTTTGTGGTTCAAACTGACCTTGCAGTCCTGTGCATTAACCCACAGTGCCACACAGGACTCTACTGAATTACACTTCATTGCAGTATTGTATTATCTGATAATGGTGGTGGTGGTGTGTCATGGAGTCGGTTTCAAGTCATAGCTACCCTGCATAGGGTTTCCGAGGCTGTAAAATCTTTATGGGAGCAGAAAGCCTCATCTTCCTCCCACAGAACAGCTGGTAGTTTTGAACTGCTAACCTTGAGGTTAGCAGCCTGACTCGTAACCACTACACTACCAGAGCTCCTTCTGATAATACCATAATTTTTCTACCCGTGTTACTGATGGACATTTGGTTGTTTCCAGTTTTTGTGACTAGGATTAAAGCTTTTATATGCAGTGATTCTTGGCTCTATACTCCTGGTATGGATTGAAATATGTCCCCCAGAATATGTGTCAACATGGCTAGGTCATTATTCTCAATGTTATGTAATTATCTTCCAGTTTGTGATTTGATGTAATTACTCTTGGTGTTGTAAATGTTAACCTTTGTGATGTTAATGTATCAGGATACAATCTATAGGATTAGGTTGTATTTTGAATCAATCACTTTTACTATATGTTGTTGCTATTGTCAAGTGCCATGGAGTTGATTCCAACCCATAACGACCCTGTATAAGGTTTCCAAGGAACAGCTGGTGAGCTTGAACCGCTGACCTTGTAGTTCAAACTGCTTTGCAGCTTGGTGCATTAACCCACAGTGCCACACCAGGACTCCTGCATATATAGAAGAATTTAAACAAGTGAGCAGAGATAAGAGAGACTTCCGACCACCAAGAAAGAAGAGCCAGGAGTGGAGTGCACTGGTTAGACCCAGGGTCCCTGTGCTGAGAAACTCCTAGACCTAGGGGAAGACTGATGACAAGGACTTTCTCCAGAGCCAACAGAGAGAGAAGAAAGCCTCCTCCTGTAGTTGGTATCCTGAACCTGGCCTTCTTGCGGTCCAAACTGTGAGAGAGTACATTTCTGTTTGTTGAAGTCATCCACTTGTGGTATTTCTGTTATAACAGCAATAGAGAGCTAAGACAACCTCTTAGGAACTGTGAGTTCATTGGTTGTATAGAGGGATGTTTTACTGAGAGTGATCAACTCTTCTGACTTGCCTGGGACTTGGAGGTTTCCTGGGGTTGTCAGTGCTAAAACTAGGGGAGTCCTGGGAAAATCAGATGGTTGGTCACCTTCCATAGATAACCAACCTCTAATACTGCTATGACCAAGAATCAGCAACATAAAACTTATGGGCCAGAGCTAAAAGACAGCAGATAAGAATGAGATGCCAGGGCACTTTTTGTTGAAATAGAGACAATTTTTGAAGTATAAGTACATACACAGGCAGTCTTTTATCCCAAATAAATACAGATACATACATTATTTAACTGAACTATATTCCTTTATCTTCTCCACACTTTTTTTTTTTTTTTTTTAATCTGCTAGCAATAGGAAAGGCTGAGTGTTTTCCAGTGGGGACCATGGTCCAGTAACTTGTTGTTGTTAAGTGCCGTCGAGTCGTTCCGACCCATAGCGACCCTGTACAGGGTTTCCGAGGGTGTAAATCCTTACGGGAGTAGAAAGCCTCATCTTTCTCCCGCGGAGCGGCTGGTAGTTTCGAACCGCTGACCTTAAGGTTCGCAGCCCGATTCGTAACCACTACGCTACCAGAGCTCCTGGGTAGTAGTTATTTACCATGGCTGTACATTCTAACCACCTAGACTTCCTGATGTGGTGCTGTAGGACCAGCACTGGACTGCGAACCACAAGGTCGGCAGTTCAAACCCACCAACAACTCTTTGGAAACCCTATAGCTTATTGCTATGAGTTGGAACTGACTCAACAGCACTTAACAACAACAACAACACATTCTAATCACCTAGCAAGGTTTAAAAAAAAAAAAAAAGGTGGGCAACCAGGCTCTACTCTCCATCATGTCAGAAACTCTAGGCAGGGCATTTTAAAAAGCTCCAGAAGTGGTTAGAACCTGCAAAAGGGGAAGCGGCACTGGTTCAGGTGATAAGAGACTCAGTTTCAAACAACAGCCATGAAAAGTCAACACTGCAGAGTCCACTCTGACTCGTGGCAACCCCAGGTGAGTCAGCGTAGAACTGTGCTCCACAGGGTTTTCAATGGTTTATATATTTGAAGTAGATTACCAGGCCTTTCTTTGGAGGCACCTTACTTAAACCTCCAAACTTTGGATTAGCAGCTGAGTGTGTTTTATACTACCCAGGGAAGTCCTCTGACAGCTGTAGGAAAACAGAAATTAATGCCTAGTGAAACAGGGTGGTCATGTATCCTGATTGGTATTTAAAGTCCTCATGTAGGTCTAACAGTGATTCTGTTTACCCTCAAACCTCTTTAGACTGGGGCAATGTCTTATACATTGTTGTTGTTGTTAAGTGGCATCAAGTCGATTCCGACCCATAGCAACCTTGTATGGGGTTTCCGAGGAATAGCTGGTGAGCTTGAACCACTGACCTTGCAGTTCAAATGGCTTTGTAGTCTGGCGCATTAACCCATAGCGCCACACCAGGACTCCAACGTATTATATATCTGGCCCGTAAAACTCTTGTTAGAAATCTTTATTTCTTGGCTAAAAAATTACCTGAGGTCTAATTACAATAAGTGCATACATTTTAAGTGTACAACTTGATGAATTTTAATATACATATGTATGTATATTCATGTAACCACAAGCTATAGACCATTTGTAGTACACTGAGACACTCTTGCGCCCCTTGCCTCCCTCCATCTTCACAAATTTTGGCTTTATATGAATGAAATCAGACAGTTTTATCTTTTTGTGCCTGACTCTGTCACTCAACATCATGTTTATGAAATTCACCCATTGTGACATGTGTCAGAAGTTGGACCTTTTGTAATGCTATATGTTGTTGTTAGAAGCAACATATCTTGGGGACCCATGTACGATGAGATTGGATTGTTGTGACCCAGGGCTTTGACTAGCTGATTTTTTTTGGAAGTAAGTCACCAGGTTTTTCTTTCATGATAGGTGTGTATCATGGATTGAGTTGTGTCCATCCAAAATACATGTTAATCTGACTGGGCCATGATTCTCAGCGGCTTAGCAGTTACATAATGTGATCTGATGTGATCAGCTAATTGGTCGTAAGGGGATTTGGGTGGGATGCAGCCCCCTTACTCAGGTCATAGCCCTCATCAGATGTGAAGGGAGTTTCTCTGGGGTGTGGCCTGAGTCACCTTTGACTTATAGGAAATATAAGGAGAGATAAAGCACGAGCAGAGAAGAGGGGTCTACTACCACCAAAAAAGAAAAGACAGGAGCAGAATGGACCCTTTGAACCCAGAGTTCCTGTGCCGAGAAACTCCTAGACTTAGGTGAAGATGGATGCTAAGACACTAGGAACACAGGATCCACAGATGGTAAAAGGTGACAAGGGCTTTATCCCAGAGCCAGTGAAGAGAGAAGAGCTTCCCCAAGGGGCAGAATTCTGAATCTGGACTTCTAGCCTCCTAAACCGAGAGAATGAAATTGTTTGTGAAAGCTATCTATTGTCTTTCTGTTAGAGCAGCACTAGTTTGCTAAGACAGCCTGGAAGCGCTACTGAAACCTGCTCAGAGTCATGGCAACACTCAAGCCTGCCTTGACAGACCATGCATGAAGTCAACTGGCTAGGAAGGTAAGAGTCCTACCACGAACTCCCACTGCCTTTCTTGATGCTGTACTGTTGCTACTATTGTTAAGTGTTGGTGAATCAATTCTAACTCAGCAACCCTGTACAGGGCTTCCCAGGAGTAGCAGGTGGGTTTAAACTGCTGACCCTGTGGTTGGTAATCCAGTGCTGGTCCTACAGCGCCACACCAGAGTCCAATGTTGTATGTTGTCGTTATTATTAAATACCGTGGAGAGTCAGTTCCAACTCATAGTGACTCTGCATAGGGTTTCTGAGGCTGTAAATCTTTATGGGAGCAGAACGCCTCATCTTTCTCCCACAGGACTGCTGGTAGCTTCGAACTGCTGACCCTGAGGATGGCAGCCCGACTCGTAACCACTACGCTACCAGAGCTCCTTCCAGTGTTGTATAGACTTACATTATTTGACTATACCATAAGTGATTTGCCCATGTGGTTGGGTAAATAAATTACCCATTGACATGGGATTATTTCCAGTTTTGGTGATGAGGAGGAGTAAAGCTGCTTTGAGCAGCATCTCGAAACTCTTTTTTCCTGTAAGACCCGTGAGTCTAGGCCTTTCCAGCATCCATCATCAGACATTTTGGCTAGGATTCCTCAAGTCCTGGGGTATCAGGTGGGCCTGAGAGAACTTGCTTTTCCTCTAGACTCTAGAGCAGGGGTGGGGAACATACGCATAAGGCCTAGGAAATCATTTGGCCTGGCCCTGCTAAGACAACCGCAGTTCCAGCCATCACATTGTTGTTGTTAAGTGCTGTCTAGTTGGTTTTGACTCATAGTGACCTTCTGTAGGGTTTCCAAGGAATGGCTGGTGAGCTTGAACCGCAAACCTTGTAGTTCAAACTGACCTTGCTGTCCAGCACATTAACCGACAGCACCACACCGTTAATTAAATGTCTGTCCAAATAGAGCAGGCTAATATTTAAATTGAGAAGTTTGCCGACTTTGTGGGTCAAACTGAACTTGTGGTTCAGTGCATTATCCTGCAGCGCCAGAAGAATCAAAAGAAGGAAAGTGCAGAACAGAATGTCATTTTATCATGAGCTCCAAACACTGCGAATGATGTTAGAAATTGTGATAGAGCAAAAGATTCCTCACCCCCGCTCTAAAGGGAACCAGTATTCCATGCAGTGATCCTAGAGGCCTAAGGAAGGCTTGGTGGCGGGGTGTGGCATGGATTTCAGTTAACTTCAGAATCATCTAAGTGTATTCTCAATTTTTTATTAGGCATACAGGTACAAAAGTAGAGTAGTAGGGGATAATAAACCTCCATGTCCCCACCATGCAGTGTCAACAATCACCCACTAAGGCCATTCTTCTTTCATCCATTCTCCCACCCTCCCCCAACCCTATGATTAGTTCTGAAGCAAATCTCAGCCGTCTCTCTCTCTCTCTCTCTCTCTCTCTCTCTCTCTCTCTCTCACACACACACACACACACACACACACACACACGAGAGTAGCTACTGAGGCTGCTGATGTATAACTAAACACCTCCTGAGATGTAGTTCTTTGGTTTGGATGAAGTTTGGGGTCATGGTTTCATGGGCCATCTTAGCCAATTGGCCTAATAACACATTTGGTACTTCTCTTTGGCCTCCTCATTTGTGGCATGGTGCCTGGGGTCTTAAAAGCAGGCGGTCATCCAAGTCACAACAATTGGTGTCTGTTCACCTGGAGTAACAGAGGAAGGAGAGGCAAGAACAGAGGAGGAAATGGGATGTGTGAACAACTGCTTCCACGAACAACTGCTTCCTGTGTCTTGAGCCCAGAACTGGGTGGTACCTGGCTACTGTTACTAAATATTTTGATCAAAGATTCTATTTGTGTTGTTGTTGTTGTTGTTAAGTGCTGCCAAGTCAGTTCTGACTCATAGTGACCCCATATAGGGTTTCTGAGGAGCAGCTGGTGAGTTTGAACTGCCGACTTTGTGGGTTAAAATGACCTTGCGGTTCAGTGCATTATCCTGCAGCATCAGAGGAATTAAAAGAAGAAAAGTGCAGAACAGAATTTCATTTTATCATGAGCTCCAGACTTTCTGGAGCCATGGAGGCTGGATGAACCCCAGAAACTATTGTCCTGAGATTATCTTTAAACCTTACGCTAAATCTATCACCTGCAGTCTTCTTAAAACCAAACAATGGTTTAACTTAACTAATAAAGAATGTCTGTCTTGAGCATTAAGCTCTTTTAAGAACTATAGGATAAAACTAACAACAGCAACTTGAAAGGACAGGAACCTTAGACAGTGAGTTTATGTTAATGTTGTTGTTGTTAAGTACTGTTGAGTCAGTTCTGACACAGTGACCAGGAACAACTCAGAAAAACATCATGAGAAAGGTACAACTTGAAGAAGGAAATCAATGCCACTGATTTATACATGTCGAAACTGTTGAATTTGTTGTGGACATTCTCAACAGCAATAAAATAAAATATATTATTGAAAAATACACACACAAAAACCAATTCTATGAAGTCCTGGTGTGGCATTGTAGGATAAGCACTGGACCGCAAGGTCAGTTTGAACCACAGTCGGCACTTAACAGCAAACAACAACAATGGACTGAGACGTCAACTCGCTTGCTTTGAAGTCATCATCTGGATGGCCCAGTCACCAGTGAAGGGGTGAAGGACATCGTGTTTGGCAAAGTGCAGGCCAAGCAAGGCAAGGGAAAACCCCCAATGAGATGAACTGACACAAAGATCTGAGTGAGGGGCCCCAATATACCAGTGATGGTGAGGAAGGTACAGGACCAGGCAACGTGTCATGTTACACGTAAGGCCATGATGAACTAGAGGAAGACGTGAAGTATAGACGAGTTCCATGCCATTAAGTGGGAAGATATGTTTCAGCTTTGCTCCTCTGCAGATTGTCAGTTCAATTATCTGTGTTTTAATGTTTTTGCTCTTTGTACAAATTCCATATACTGCTTGGTGTACCATTGTCATTGAGCTGACTCTGATTCCCCGTGACCCCTGGGTGTCAGAGTAAAACTCTACTTCAGAGGGTTTTCTTTTTTTTGTCTTTTCTTTATATGGATGTTGTTTATTGGTCTAGTGGTGAGGAGTTTTGTTTTCTTTACATTGAGGTGTAACCCATACCAAAGGCCATGGTCTTTGATCTTCATCAGTAAGTATTTTAAGTCCTGTTTGCTTTCAGCAAGCAAGGTTGTATCATCTGCATATCGCAGGTTGTTTATGAGTCGTCCTCCAATCCTGATGCCATATTTTTTTTCATAGAACGCAGCTTCTCAGATAATGTGCTCAGCATTGCTGGCTCTATCCAGCATTCAAAATCAGCAGTAGTTAAACCTTGGGAAGCAGTTAAACTTTTATTCAAATTATTGAGTCATGTGAAGGCACTGTCATTTCCACTCCCGTGATTCCCTGCTACCCTCACTAAATACAGGACTTCTGGGACAGAGGTTTCTGGTCTGGGCAGGTACTATTCACAGTGTCTTCAGAGGGTTTCCATTGGCTGATTTTTCCAAAGTAGATCACCAGGATTTTCTTCTACAGTGTCTCTGGTTGCTCTTGAACCTCCAACCTTTCAGTTAGAAACCCCGTGCATTAGCCATTTGTATCACCTTTGTTTTTGTTGTTAGGTGCCATCGAGTCGGTACCGACTCATAGTGACCTTATGCATAGCAGAACGAAACATTGCACAGTCCTGGACCAACCTCACAATTGTTGCCATGCTTGAGCCCATTGATACTGCCACTTTGCCAATCCATCTCGCTGGGGGGTCTTCCTCTTTTTCTCTGACCCTCCATCATACCAAACATGATACCCTTCTCCAGCAACTGGTCCCTCCTGACAAAGGGATTTAATTCTACTAATAATCTAATAAATGTAAAGTAACACAACCATTAGATTCCATTCTTCCTTATCAGAGTGACATTGTCATGACCTCAGTTAGAACAGCCAGGGCTAGTATGTTGTTGTCAAATTGTTAAGTGCTGTCAAGTCAGTTCTGACTCATAGTGACCCTGTATAGGGTTTCTGAGGAACGGCTGGTAAGTTTTGAGCCATCAACCTTGCAGTTCAAACAGACCTTGCCGGTCAGTGCTTCTCCTACAGCCCCACGCCAGGACTCCAGGGTTAGTATTGTTGTTAACTGCCATCAGTTCCAACTCATAGTGACGCTGTATAGGGTCTCCAAGGAGCAGCTGGTGAGCGTCAATGGACCTTGCAGTTCAAACAGACCTTGCAGGCTAGCACATTAACCTGCAGCACCACACCAGGACTCCAGAGTTAGCATAGGTTTAGGGAAAATGGTTGTACCTATTGTGAGGCGTAGTGGTTTTGAATCAGGCTGCAAACCTTAAGGTCAGTAATTTGAAATTACCAGCTGTTCCACAGGAGAAAGATAAGGTTTTCTGCTCCTGTAAAGATTTACAGCCTCGGAAACCCTGTACAGGGTCGCTATGGGTCGGAATCAACTCAATAGCACTTAACAACAACAACATTGTGAGGCAGCACTCCTGGTGTGGCACTGTAGGATCAGCACTGGGCTTTGAACCACAAGGTCGGCAGTTCAAACCCACCAGCTGCTCCTTGGAAACCCTGTACAGGCTGGCTATGAGTAGGAATTAACTCAACAACAATAATTAACAACAACAACATACTACTGAAGCAGGATCAGTATAATCTTTCTAGATATCCATTTGAACATCTTGATCAATAACCTTATGAATGGAGTTTTTTGATTCTCGAATTTTAGTACAATTACCTGTGTGCACTTGTTGTTAAGTGCCGTTGAGTCAATTCTGACCCATAGCAATCCTGTATAGGGTTTCCAAGGAGCAGCTGGTGAACTTGAACCGCCAACCTTGCAGTTCAAACAGCTTTGCAGTCTGGTGCATTAACCCACAGCGCTACACCAGGCCTCTGTAGGGAATGAGGAAAGAGGTGAAAGTGACCACATTCCATCAGGTGGCGCTGCTTGAGAGTCCCTGCTTTCATTCATGCCTTGGAGCTTGGCTGGCCTCAGAACCACAAGTCTTACCCTTACCTCCTGGCCCCACAGGGAGATCCCACCCGTGTGTTCCCATAATATTGGCTACTTATTCTATATTTAGTCACAAGTATCCCTTTGTAATTTGTGTAGGTTTTGCTCTTCCCTCTGGACCTTGGACTTCTCAATGTCAGGGGTTGTGTCATGATTATGTGCCTTGCATAGAGAAGATGTTGTTTAATGCCGCTGAGTTGGTTCTGACCCACAGTGACACTGTATAGGGTTTCCAAGGAGCAGTTGGTGAGTTTGAACCACCGACCTTGTAGTTCAAACTGACTTTGCAGTCCAGCGTATTAGCCCACAGCACCACACCAGGGCTCTATAGCACTGATAAAATATTTGATGAACAAATGATTGAAGGATAAGTCAACTTATTT
Organism: Chrysochloris asiatica; assembly: GCF_000296735.1. Classification (NCBI taxonomy): domain Eukaryota; kingdom Metazoa; phylum Chordata; class Mammalia; order Afrosoricida; family Chrysochloridae; genus Chrysochloris; species Chrysochloris asiatica. The sequence continues at coordinate 13,924,240 of NW_006408578.1, forward strand.
TCAAGTCTGACTTCTAGAACCTTTCAGCTACAGCTATGCTCATGTGAGGTAGCAGCCAGTGACATAGCTTCATCCAGTTTAGAGCAGAGAGTTCCTGATTCCTTTGGTTGGCTGCAGGACCCAGCCCATAAGCTTTTTCTGTATGATTAAGAAGTATGCGTATGCTTCTGGCTTTCTCTGGCTTCTGTTTCAGGCTCAGGCTGAGGTTCTCACTAGCTCAGTTGGATATCACTCAGTTGGAGATCACCTTCCTCATCTAGTTTTCATCAGGTTGACTGATTCATGGTGTCTCCATGTGTGTTGTAATAGAACTGTGCTCCATAGGGTCTTCAATGACTAATTTTTTAGAAGTAGATCACCATCCCTTTCTTCCTAGGTGCCTCTGGGTAGCAGCTGAGTGTGTTAACAGGTTACACTACCCAGGGAATCCATCAACCCTTTAGGTCCCCAGCTCTAGAGTTGGTGTTTCCCAGGCTAGCTGGGTTTGGTCTCCCTTGGTGTATTTGAGCTCCTCTTTGATCCATTGTTTGATGAAGAATCCTCCCTTGTTTACTCAATAGCAATGGACTCTTAACAGAGTTCCCCAGCAGTGAGCATGCTCTGAAGATTCTGGTGTGACTGGCTGCTCCCCGAGGTGGTAGTGGTGGACCTTTATCTTAGAGAGAGTAGGAGATCCCACTGTTGAGGAAATGGCACGGCAGACAACAGTCACTTGTTTGTAGGACTGACTTAATAATGAAAGGTGAACAGGATCAAGTGAAATGTTTATGTGCAGGGGGAGAGCACATACATCATTATCAATGAATGTTCGTTGATTCTGACCCAGTGAAAGCTATAGGACACAGTGGCAGGAGCTGAAGGGAAAAGCAAGCTCGCGGATGGCATTGTATACTGGGAAGGATTTGGTGGGTAAAGTCAGGAGTGGAAAGGCAGAAAGGCACAGTTCTAGACAGAGAGAGGAGACTAAAAAGAGCAAGGCAGCAAAGTGCCTCTGGAGATGCTAGAATCAAGGTTAAGGAAGCACATGCTGGTTGACTTGCAGGGGTTCTCAACCCTGGATCATATGAGGATCACCTGGGGAATTTAAAAGATGCAGCCAGGTTGGACTCTCGCAACACATTCTAATGTAATTGGTCTGAGGCTTGGCCCAGGGATTGGTTCAGGTGATTCCAATGATTCAGCAAGGTTAGGGATGATGTAGGAACCATAATACCAAACCTGCTGCCATTGAGTAGACTCTGGTCCCTGGTGACCCTGGGTGTTACTGAGTAGAACGGCTTCTTGGGATGCTCTTGGTTTTTATCTTTATAGTAGATCCACAGGCTTTTCTTCTGTAACACTGCTGAGTGGGCTTGAACTGTCAACCTTTCAGTTAACAGTCAAGTGCAATCTTGTGCCAACCAAGATTTAGGAAAGGGAATGAATATGATTCCTCCTGGGAGTGGCAAGGGGCTTTACATTGAGCAAAGGCAGAGATGATGGAGATTTAAAGATGGATGGCACAGATGCAAAGCCTTACATTTCCCCAGCTCCTCTAATGGGTGCCTCTCAAGGTCTGAAGTAGAGCTGCATCCCCCGGGTTCTTGTTAAAATGCAGATTCGGATCCCGTAGGTCTATGGGGCGCTGTGATTCTGCAGTTCTAACAAGCTCCCAGGAGATGAGAAGGAATGAGAGGTGAGGGAGGAGCAGGCGAAGCAAAGGCAGAAAAAGCTGAAGGACCATCATCATGGAACTCTATTGGAGGGAGCCTGGGCCCCACCCCACTAGTGAGGGAAGAGCAGTGGCTGCCAGAGTGAATAGATCTTGGCCAGTCTTCCCATTCTCCATGAGGTCAAAGAAATACTTTCCAGCCTTCCTTCCTTGGCTAGATCGCTTTCCACCAAGTCCCTGTCACCTGAGGTGACCTGCCTTGGTCTTTGCCACCAGAAACAGCCTAATTCCTCTTAGGACCAGGTCCTCTCCCTCCTGCCACGTCTGCTGAACCACACCCAGGCCCATCCTGGGACTCTGCACCCCCCCCCCAACCCCCCCGGGCTCCAAACAGGAAGGCCAGAGCCCTGCAGCTGTCCCAGCTTCTCTGAGCAAGTTACATCATTTTCTCTGATTAATGCCCTCCATCAGCTGAGAGTGATAATACCTGCTCCACACACCCACAGGGATACTAGGAGGATCAAATAAGGTCCTGGAAGTTCACATTCTCTGAAACCAGCAGCTACATGCCAGGGGAGGGCACAGTGCATTTGTAATGAATGACTATCTGTCAGTGCACCTGGTCCATCCACCAGGGCTCACGTAGTTCTTGTGTATTCTTCTAGCCTCATCCTGCCCCACCCCTGCTTCCTCACCCCTACCCTCACACCACACAGCCACACCCAGCCGGGTCCTCGTTCCTCCCCTTTAGCTCCCTTTGATGATTGTTAAGAGCCCTCCAGCCGGTTCAGACTCATAGATAGCCTGTATAGCGTTTCCAAAGAGCGGCTGATGAGCTTGAACTGCCAAACTTGTGGTTCAAACTGACCTTGCAGTCCAGCACATTAACGTGCAGCACCACACCAGGACTCCCTTTGATTGTAACCCCTTAACTGTTTTTCCATCAGGACCCAACTCCTCAAGTTTTGTGTCTCGTGCCATCCCTCTTTTTCTAAACCTTTGTGGTAGCTGATCTTCCCTCAGGAAAAAATTCTCATTGCCTTGGAGTCATCAGTATCACAAAGAACCCACACTTCTGCCCCTCCTGGTGGAAGTAACTGGTGAACAAAGAGCCTGGAGTAAGACTTTGCCAACCTGTACTGCTTTTGGTCTAGCAAACTGTCTCTTCTCTCCTTTAAGCTTTTCACACCTTGGACTTCCTCATGAAAAATCACTTGAGTAAACAGTCCACTTGAGCTCCAACTGACTTCATTTTTCTTCAAGAAGTCCATGGTCTGGTATTATACCATGGTTTTGAAAGCGAGGTTCCCAGACTAGCAGCAGTAATGTCACCTAGGAACTTGTTAGAAATGCCCATTCTCTGGCCACACCTCAGACCTCCCAGGTCAGAAATTCCGGAGGTAGGCTCAGCCTTATGGTTTAGCAAACTCTGAGGGGAGAGGGAGGGTGGATTCTGATGTACTTCAAGTTTGGAAACCACCATCCTAGCCTACAAACATCCTCATCTTCCTGACACTCCACCAAAACAGAAAAAACAACAGCCAACACACTGCTGTTGTGTCGATTCCAGTTCAGATCAACCCTACAGGGTAGAGTGGAACTGTCCATACCATTTTCAAGACTACAGCCCTTTACAGAAGCAACCTACCACATAGTCGTCCCTCAGGGTAGCTGGAGGATTTAAACCACTGGCCTTTTCTTTTTTTCCCCTAATTTTTCAGATTATTTTTAGTAATTGTGAATATTTTTAATAATATTGTGAATTGAACAATAGTATACATGGGAGAACATCTGTTTAACACTTATCCTATTGTATTATTTTGTATCATTGCAATGATTACAATCCCCTCCGTGCATCATCATTCAACAGTATTTGCTTTTTATTCCCTGTTTTCTTTCTTTTTGGATGTACACAAAATACTAAGGAATATATAATCATTTAAACAACCAAAGGACACATTCTGCAAGCCTGCCCCCTGGCCACCAGCACACAGCCTTTCTCTTTCCATGAGTCTAGAGTCCTCAGCTGCTCTATCTCTCCAGGTCCTCATCTCTGTCTCCATCTCTGGTGTTGCTGCATCTCTGGATAGGGTCCCACAGTCCAGTCATACTCTTCTCCCTTGATGGTCCTAGGGTCATCTATCCTGGAATGTAAGATTAACTACTTCCTCCTTATGCTACAAAACTTTTACCTTTACAGTTGTGACAGTCACAATTAGTCATGATAACAGTTACTCACTATTGAATCATAAGAATCATATCCCCATCTCCTTTCACCAGATCCATCTAAGCAAGATGAGTATTATTCAGTGGTATACTTTGAAATGAAACTCCTTCTTGAAAACTTGTAAGCCAGCCACTTCCTGCCTTTATAGCCCTCCCATTTTAGGTAGCCAATGTCTAAGTTTCCAATGTCTATCAATCCTGTGTACCGGGGGGATAGGATTGATACTTGATATGAAGACTCCTTCCCTCTCAGTTAGTATTTTGAGCTACTACATCCATAAGTATAGGTCAAGTTCATCAAATTATAGCAATTAATACTTATTTCTTTTATCAAATTTTAATTTTTTTTATCTCCCTCCAGTCAAGTTCTAAGGAGCTCTGGTAGCATAGTGGTTACGAGTTGGACTGCTAACCTTTAAGGTCAGCAGTTGGAAACTACCAGCCATTCTGTGGGAGAAAGATGAGGCTTTCTGCTCCTGTAAAGATTTACAGCCTTGGAAACCCTGTCCAGGGTCGCTAGGTGTCGGAATCGACTTCACAGCACATCACCACCACCAGTCGAGTTCTGATCATCCAGCCATTGAAGCTAGGTCAAAAGGTAAACCACTAACCTTTCAGTTAGCAGTCCAATGCTTAAGCCACCGCATCATCAGGCCCACCTTAGCTCGTGCCCAGAGTTGCAGAGCACAGCTGGAGAAATCCCCTTGGTGGAGTAGAGGATCAGACCCACTTTGGAGTTATGAAGTCCAACAAATTGGCTCTACTCATTGCTCAGCCTCCTTTTCCTGCCCTTTGATGGATTTCCCATAATGACTTCTGCAGATACCCTTCTTTTTGCCTGAACTCCCTCCATCTCACCCCTCTTTTTCCATAATAACATGGTCCTCCCAGTCCTTAAGAAGACTGCTGAGGTGCAAAGGATGGCACTGAGCTCAAAGTCAGAAGGTCTGGGCTCCTCCACTTACTGTCTGTGTGATTTTAGGAAAGCTGGTCAAATGAGGGACCAGTGCCTAAACCAAGGAATCACCAAACATGACTTCCCTCTTCCCTTCCCTGACTCTCAGTTTCCTCATCTTTAATATAAGGATGATAATACCTATTTTATAATATCATAAGTTAGATGAAAAACAAGATGGCAGGCAGGAAAACACTCTGTTCATCGGAACCTCGGGCTTGCGGACCAGAGTCTGGTCCATGAGTAGGTAGACAAGACAAATCACCTCAGGTGACAGGGACTTGGTGGAGGGTGATCTAGCCAAGGAAGGTGGAAAGTATTTCTTTGGTCTCATGGAGAATGGGAAGACTGTCCAGGATCTACTCACTCTAGCAATCACTGCTCCCCACTTATTAGTGGGGCAGGGCCCAGGCTTCCTTCACTAGTGCCCCACCATGAAGGTTCCTCAGCTCTCTCTGCCTTTGCTTCTCTGACACTTCCCTCACCTCTCATTTTCTCATGGCTGCTGCTTCTTCTAGGCTTCTGCTGATTGCCATTACTTGCAAAGGTCTTGTGTGTGAGTCTAGTATATGTTGGTTCTTCCGATGTGACTCATATTTAAAATTCCTAAGAACGAAGGCTTGTTTGGGGGTGGGAGCCAGATCTCGATCATCTCTCAGTCTGGCGTCTAGGCGTCTAGTTTCGAGTAAAGTTTAATATCTGGTCCAATAAGCTGAGGTCAAGGTGCTAGGGTGACAGGCTCATTGCAGTTCAGGGCCTCAGAGTAGCATGGTCCTAGTCCTTGCAAAAACAAAACAGGGCCCTTGTTCTAAGGAGATAATAGAAGAATTAGAATACAAAGTAGATTTCTAGAAATTTCCAAACAAGGGGACCGAGATGAGATTTCAGTTTCTAGGACTGAAATGCAGAGCACTAGGGGAGAGCAACTCAGAAGATCAGAATTGGGGTGAGATAGTAGACAGGTTTAGGATGAACTGTGAAATCAGAGCTCCAGCTGTGAGAGGTGGAGGAGGGTCAGGGATAGTCAGGCACTGGCCAAGAGTGGGTGAACAAATGCAGATAGACTCAGGTGCAGCAAACCAAGAAGAACACCATGTCTGTCTATATGGAAAAGACAGTGTTTCCACCTAACACATGTGAATTATTACTGAGGAATTGGTATACACTAAGCTTTGTGCTACATGCCGCATGCTTTGCCAAATTCACCTTTACAAAATTCTGCTTAACCGTCTTAGTTTTTTCTATTTTTACAGTTGAGGAAACTGAGACTCAGAGAGGTTAAGCTCTTGAACTGAAGGCTCTGCTATGGCACGGTCAATATATAAAGTCATGTCTTCTAACATGTATGTTTTCACCACTTACCTGTCAGTTTGCTTTTCTGTAGTGGCTTATGTGTTGCTGCTGTAATACTGGAAGCTACCCATATCTTATATACTGACAGGATCACCCATGGTAGACAGGTTTCAGAAGAGTTTCCAGACTAAGACTAGGAAGAAAAGGCTGGTGATCTATTTCTCATTGCGATGGAATACAACAGAGCGCTATCTAAGTACTGGAGAATGGCACAGGACCAGGCATTGTTTCATTTTGCTCTACGTAAGGTCTCCATGAGTCACAATGGACTTGAGGACACTAACAACAACAACAACAACAACAACAACAACAACAACAACAACAACAATGTATGGTTATTCTTGTTACCATTGTGCTAAATTGACTTCCCAAGTCCGTCATGTTTGTACTTCCTCTGGATTCTGATTCAGTTCAGCCCAAGTTCCTTTCAGTTTGGTGTATTTTTGAATAACCAAGAGCACAAAAGAAATGTGCATTATGATTACCAAAAGATGAGTGGATCCAGCATCCAGGGCCCCTCTTATTCTATATGGAGGAATTTTCGAAGACCTGTGGACAGTGCTGAGCTTCCCAACAAGCTGTCTGCTGAGAGGAGACACCCTCTCTGCCTGGACTGTCGCTTGCTGTGAATGGGTCACATCAGTGTGCAGGCAGGCCCACCCACTTTCCCTGAGGAGGGTGATTGATCGATTGATCATTCTGTTCACCTTCCCATTCCTACTTCTTAGTCAGCCAGACTGCATTGCCCATCTTACCCACTCGTAGAAGATGTTCAGGGCATACCTTATGAGAGGGCATTGAATAATGAAGACTGAACCCCATCCCAGGTTTTCTGCGCATTCTATGGTAGGTGTTTGGACGGGAGGCCTGCAATAAAAACTAAAAACTTGAGCAGTAATGACTTCACACAAAAACATTTTGTTTAGTGGCCCAATGGAAGCTTTATATTTATATATTTATTAATTTATATATATATATATTTATATATTTATTAATAATAAAACCAGCTACTTTTGAGTTGACTCTGACTTATGGCAACCCCATAAGTGTATCAGAGAAGAACTGTGCTTCACTGAATTTTCAGTGGCTGGTACTTTAAAAGTAGATTGGCAGACCTTTCATCTGAGGTGCCTTTAGAAGAACTTGAACTACCAATCTTTTGGTTAGCAGACAGTGTTAACTGTTTTTACCACTCTGAAACATAAAGGGAACTTTACTTTTACTTCCTTGGTGATCCTCTGTAACTCCTATTTTTTTATTTACTTGTTTTTTGGTTCTTTAAGCTGAAAGAAACCCATCTCTCAGATCTAAGTGAAACTCAAAGCCATAGTCGTTAGTGCCTTCTGAAGGTGCATGGGTTCCAGGTTATATTTAATATAGAAGGTTTTTGTTACCATGAAAACATTTGAATTGATTATATGGCTACAAGCAAAAATAATGAGTTAAAAAAATCAAGTCAGTAAGGGATCAAAATGAAAATTTTGGAATATATATTCTTTTTTCAGGATTCCAAGTTTTGAGGTGGAGATATATAAATAACTGCGTGTACTTACTGTCGTTTGTTTTTGCTGAGATGTTTGGCAGCATGGGGGAGAACCTGAATCAGACGCTAATCCTGTTTTCTCAGAGGTTGATTTCCCTTACATGAATGTGCTTTACACAGAATGGATGTCCAAGAAGCGCCTGTTGAACTAATGGAAAACGTGGCCTTGCCTGCTTATTTTTATCTCCAGAGTCATCCTGAGCACTGAGAGTTAATAATCTTTCCAGTTCCCCAGAATAGCATATGGGGTCCTCTTTTAATACAGTATTCTAAAGCAAGACAAAAAACAAACAAACAAACAAACAAACAAACAAAACTGATTAGGAAGATGTTTCTGACTTGTTGGGGAACACTACTTTGCTTTCTGCTTTGAATCTTGCTGTTGAACTGCCCGCTTTTAATTCCCCTGCAGGGTGTGTGGAACAGTTGATTTTGATGTTTGCTTGCCAACATGTGTCTTGTAAGGGAGGCTGTGGAGGGGTGGAGTGGCGCCCCATGCACGGATGCTGAGGCTCCTGACTCGCCTGCTCTTTTGTAAGAGTGGACACATGTTCTCTGGAGTTGGGCAGCTGCCCTGCTCCATCACCCCTGTCATACCCGCCCCTTGATTTCAAAGTGAGCTTCCTAAGCCTACAGCAGCAGCCTGGTTGAGAAGTCATTATAAAAAGCAAAAAGCAAAAATCAAAAATCAGTGCTTACAAAATAGCTCTGTTCTATTTAATGCCCTTGAAAACATTTTAGTTTTATTCAGGTCTCCACAGTGACACCTTCCTATCTGGTGTCTCTCTGCATCTCCGTCTTGTTGGGCTTGGTGCACACAAGGTTTGGAGTGGGGGGGGGGGGCAGGGAGGGCATGGCACTGGGGTGGAGGGGCAGGTCTGCTCGAGCCTTATCACAGGCGAGTTCTTCTCAGTCTCAGAAGGCCTCATAAATCTGCTCCCCAGATGGAAGTCTCCGTAAAAGGCTCCTCTCCTTGTGGGAGTCTCAAATTTCCCTTCACTTTAAATCCAGCAAGCCAATGATCAAATGGACCAGGTCAACTGGAACACAAAAAGAAACCATACTTAAAAAGTGGGGCTTCTGACCTCCCTCCTTATGATGACCAGCCAGGGCAGTAACAGGTTAACTGGTGATTCTTTGGACACAGAGTCAAGGATACATAGAAGGCCATTAACCAACACAACAGCTTTGAGTAAGCATAATGTCATCAACTCTGAATGTTTTAATTATTTCCTAAAAGAAATTTCATAATATGAGTCTGAGTATGCTGAGATAGTTTCTAAGAGCCTAAAACTGTGTTTTTTAAAAAAGAAGGGATGGGTAGACCCAGAGGTGAAAGGTGCGGGGGTCCCATAGTGACCTTGGGAGTGAGGAGCTTGACCTTGAGGTGTTGCTGCTGTTTTGGGCTGGTTGCCTAGTGCTTGCGACACCTCCACAGCACTGACTAATGACACTGTGTGGGACATTAGTTGCTGACTGTCCTTTGGAGTTGAGTGGCAACCTAAAGGCCCTTTCCTTACAGGGTAGCTGGCCTCCATCTTCCCATCTGTCCCTGAACTTGCTTTGGGTCATGGATATAAAGCATGGGTCTTCTTCCTATCTGGAACATACTTTCTCAGCCTCAGGATTATTATTTTTTGACTCTATAAGTCCTATAGAGTCACTTCTCTGAAACACTATATATAAAAAGTACGAAGCAACCTAAAGAAAACTGTCTTTCCTTCCCTTCTAGTTTCTCATTGCTCCTTCAGGCCACCTTTATAAGGAGTTGGCTGTGAATTCTTGTGTGCTCTGTTTTAAATAAACATTGATCCTATCTCAGATTATTTCAAATGGAAGAATTGGAGTCATATTGTTGCTATTAAGTGCCGTTAAGTTGGGTCTGACTCATAGGAACCCTGCAATAGGGTTTCCTAGGAGCGACTGGTGATCTTGAACTGCTGACTTTGCAGTGCAAACTGATCTTGTGGTCCAGTGCTTATCCTACAGCGCCACACCAGGACTCTAGAGTCATTTTATATATGCATTAATTTGAAATTTATAAAATGGTAGTGAAAATGTACCTAACAAAACTTTGTTGTAGTGTGCTATTGTGTTGCTTCTGACTCAAAGGACCCTATAGGACAGGGGTGGGGAATGTCTGGCCCGCCGGTCTTAAGTTGTTGTTGTCAGGTGCCATCGAGTCGGAACCGACTCATAGCGACCCCATGCACAGCAGAACGAAACAATGTCTGATCCTGGGCCAACCTC
>NW_006408578.1:13936582-13950349 GCF_000296735.1 Chrysochloris asiatica
TTTGACGATGAATGCAACACCATTCCTTTTCAATTTGTCATTCCCTGCATAGTAAACCATGTGGTTATCAGATTCAAAATGGCCAATACCAGTCCATTTAAACTCTTATAAGCCCCGCAAAATCATTTGATCTGGCCCAGCCAAGGCAACCGCAGTCAGTTCCAGCCATCACATTGTTGTTGTTGTTATTAAGTGCCGTCAAGTTGATTCCAACCCATAGCGACCCTGTATCGGGTTTCCAAGGAATGGCTGGTGAGCTTGAACCACCAACCTTGTGGTTCAAATGGCTCTGCAGACCAGCGCATTAGTTCACAGCACCACACCTGGACTCCAGTCATCAACAACGTTGTTGTTGTTAAGTGCTGTCAAGTCGATTCCGACCCATAGCGACCCTGTATGGGTTTCCAAGAAACAGCTGGGGGATTTGAACGGCACCAACTCAAAGGCAAGGAGCTCTGGTAGCGTAGTGGTTACAAATTGGGCTGTGAATCTCAGGGTCAGCAGTTCGAAACTACCAGCTGTTCCGCGGGAGAAAGATGAGGCTTTCTGATCCCGTAAAGATTTACAGCCTCGGAAACCCTGTACAGTGTCGCTATGAGTCGGAACCGACTCCACGGCACAAAACAACAACAACTCAACGGCACTTAACAGCAAGACCAATATACATTTGCTGATTTCATATAAGTGAGATCATATACTATTTTATCCTTTTGAGACTCACTTATTTCGCTTAGCAAGAAGTCCTCAAAGTTCATTCATATCATGGCATGTTTCAGAACTTCATTTCTCTTTTATGGCTGAGAAGTCCACCATATTTAGTATATCTTGTTGATGGACACAACATTTTGGTCCACCTTTTGGCTGTTGTGGAAAGTGGTTTTGCAAAGGACACTGGTTTATAGATGTCTGTTTCTTTCCTGTTCTCACTTCTTTCGAATATATATGTACCTAGGTTTGGGATTGCTAGATCATATGGCAGTTCTATGTTTAAATCTTTGAGGAACTTTTACCAAACTGTTTTCTCTAAGGGTGGTACCATTTCACATTCACACCAGTAATAGATAAAGTGAAATTTGTTTTTCATGTAACAATATATCATGGATATTTTCCCAGATCAACATACCATTCTTTACAAAAATGTACTTTAATTTATTTGTTCGGTCATTCTATTGATAGACTTTTAACTTGATTCATTGTTGTTTTTAATAATTTTAAACAATATTGCAATAAATACCATACAGATCAATGCTAATGCATTGATTTCTGTACAATCAAAACCTTGAAGTGAGATTGCTGGGTATGCTCAATTTTAATATTCATAGATGCTGACAGTTTAGTTTCTAAACAATAGACCAGTTCACACAGTCCTCAACAATGTATGAGAGTGTCCACTCTCTATCACCCAACAAAGATAGGGTGCAACTAATGTTCCATCTTTTTGTCAACCAGATTTTACGGTTCTCATTTCTAATTCCTTGATCACTAGTGACAGAGCATTTTTGCTTCTACATTTTATTTATTTATGCTCAGCAAATACAACAGTTTCTGTATGTACGATTCTGTGACATTGATGATACTCTTCCAGTTGTGCCGCTGTTCTCACCTTGTTTCTTGATTGCTCTTCCCTCATTAACATAAACTCATTGCCACTTAGGTTCCTATCTAATCTTGCGAACTGTTATTGTCAACTTGATCCGACATATATAATTTTTAAAAGACCATAATACTCAAGGCAGACATTTTTACTAGTGAAGCTAAGCTTGTTTGGTTTTAATGTGACATCAGGGGATATTATTAGCTTAAGGTTTTCAGATGATCTCAGGGTAATCATTTCAGGGTTGATCCAATCTGTGTAACTCCAGAAAGTCTAGCATCCTTGAGAATTTGAAATTCTGTTTTAAAAATTTCCCCTTTTTATCAGGATTCTTCTGTGGAACTGATGATCAGAATGTTCAGTAATGGCAGCCTGGTGTGGCCCATCCAGTTCTTCTGGCCTCGTGTCAAAGGAGGCAGTTGTTCATGGAAACAATTCAACACACATTCCACATTCTTCTCCTATCCTGACTTTTCTTCCTCTGCTGCTCCAGGTGAAGAGAGACCAACTGTACATTGGATGGCCCTCTGGAAGCATTTAAGACCCCAGATACTATGCATTGAACTAAGAGGTGGACTAGAAGCACTGAACGTATTAGTAGGTCAATTAACTGGGTGGCTCCTGAAACCATGACCCTAAACCTGCAAACCAAAGATCCAAATCCTAGGAGGTGTTTGATAGTACATAAACATCTTCAGTACTTCTCTCTTTTTTTTTAAAGTCATTGTTAGAAATGTATTTATCATGCAACTTTTGTCAATTCAGTTTTTTACAGGTGTACAATTTAGTGGCAGCAATGACAAGAATCGGCTGTGCAGCCCTACCTTTTCCCTCACCATCCACCCACCTTTCCCCCTTCTCTCCTACTGGTAACCACTAAGAAACCTTGATCTGTATATGTTTGCCTTTTCTTGTCTTGTATAAGTGAGGTCACATAATAGTTGTCCATTTTAGATTGGCTTATTTGGCTCAATATAATCCCTTCAAGCTCCATCCTTACTGTAGCATGTCTCAAGACTTCATTTGAGAGCATTTTAAAACAAGCTGGTGGGTTCCATTTCTTCTCGTGTGAATTGCCTGTCTAAATATGATTTTCCATATTCCCTTTGGATTGTTTCTCTTTTTATTATTAATGTATAGGATTAAAAAACATTATGGTATTATCTCTAAGCCTGCTGTACTGATACAAATATTTTCTTCTAGTCTTAATTTATGTTACAATTTTGCGATCTTTTGCCATGCAAACTGTGATGCTGTGGCAAAACTGTTATATAGTTAGCTCTCCCAATCTTTCCTTTTTGTCTTCTATGATTGTTGTTTTGCTTAATACCTTCTTTATTCCAAGAAACCTTTCCCCCAGTACTTTCTTCTAAAACTATTTATTTCCAATGTTGAAGTGTTTAAGCTTTCTTAAAATTTAGTTTTAACATGGCATGAAGAAGGGGGCATTTCATTTTTTTCCCAGATGCTTTCATTTATGTCCGCATTATTTATGAAATAATCTATTTCTCACTATTTGAATTCATGGGCTTCCTTTTTCATAAAGCATTGCTGTTAGCTGCCCTCAAGTTAGTCCCTGACTCATGGTGATCTCATTTACAATGGAAGGCAATACTGTTCTGTCATGTGTCACCCCCATGTTTGGTTGGGGATTGGACCATTGTGATTCATAGAGTTCTCATTGGCTGATTTTCAGAAGTGGTTCACCAAGTCTTTCTTTCCTGACCATCCCAATCTAAAAGTTCCAAGTAAACCTGCTCAACATCATAGCAGAATGCAAGCTTCCCCTGACAGAAAGATTGCAGCTGCACATGAATTACATTAGCTGAGAACTGAAACCCAATTTGATGCTTGGAAGGTGAGAATTCAACAGCTGGATCCTTGTGTTTCCATTATCATATAATGTTGTTGTAATGTGCCATCCAGTCAGTTCTGACTATAGGACCTTGTGTAGGGTTTCTGAAGAATGGTTGGTGAATTTCAACCACTGACTTTTCAGTTAGCAGACCAATGTTTTCCCTACAGTGCTGTACCAGTACTCCATTATCATATGATGATGTTGTTGTTAAGTGCCATCAAGTAGGTTCTAACTTACAGTGACCAAAGTTTGAACGCTGACCTTGTGGTTAACAATTCAGTGCTTGTCTTACAGCCTCACACCAGGACTCCTAAGCTCCCACATATCCTTGGATCGGTTTCTGGATTCTCTATCTCTTTCATCACTCTATTGGTCTGTTTTTTGTCAATATCATAGTATTTACAAAATTTTTAATCACTAGCTTTTATACATGGAAGGCAAGCTCCCTCACTATATTTTTCTTACAACTTTTTGGCAATTTTCAGACATTTATTCCTCTTTGTAAGTGTTCATATTATTTTATTAAGCATGCAAATATTTTTGTGGGATTCTGATAGAATTATTGGTAACTTATTTTATTAATTTTGGAAGACATACATTATTGCATTAATTTTTCCCATCCAGGAGTATTTTATGTCTTTTAATAAAATTCCATGGCCCACTTTGTATAAGTTCTATGCATTTCTTGTTACATTTATTCATAAATATTTTGTGTCTCTTTATTTCTATTGTGTTTTTCCATGTTTAAACTGGTTATTACTAGTATACATAGAGGTTTTTTTATTTTTGTACATTTATTATACACTGAATTGTGTTCATGAGGAATCTGTACATGGACCAAGAGGTCCATATTTGAACAGAACATGGGAACACTGAATGGTTTAATATTAAGAAAGGTGTGCGACAAGGTTGTATTCTTTCACCATACTTATTCAACCTCTATGCTGAGCAAATAATCTGAGAAGCTGGGTTATATGAAGAAAAACGTGGCATCAGGATTGAAGGAAGACTCATTAACAACCTGTGATATGCAGATGATACAACCTTGCTTGCTGAAAGTGAAAAGGACTTAAAACATTTACTGATGAAGATCAAAGAGCACAGCCTTCCGTATGGATTATATCTCAATGTAAAGAAAACAAAAATCCTCACCACTGGACCAATAAACAACATTCTTATCAACGGAGAAAAGATTGAAGTTGTCAAGGACTTCATTCTTCTCGGATCAACTATCAACACTCATGGAAGCAGCAGTCAAGAAATCAAACGACGTATTGCATTAGGCAAATCTGCTGCACAAAACCTTTTTAAAGTGTTGAAGAGCAAAGATGTCAGCTTGAGGACTAAGGTGTGCCTGACCCAAACCATGGTATTTTCAATAACTGCATATGCATGTGAAAGCTGGACAGTGAATAAGGAAGACCATAGATGAATTGATGCTTTTGAGTTATGCTGTTGGAGGAGAATATTGAAAGTGCCATAGGCTGCCAAAGGAATCAACAAATCTGTATTGGAAGAAGTGCAGCCAGAGTGCTCCTTGGGGGCCAGGATGGCCAAACTTTGTCTCTTATACTTTGGATATATTATCAGGAGGGACCACTTGCTGGAGAAGGATATCACGTTTGGTAAGGTGGAGGGTCGAAGAAAAAGAGGAAGACCCCAGTGAGATGGACTGGCAAAGTGGAAGCCTCAATGTGCTCAAGCGTGGCAATAATCGTGACATTGGCCAGGACCAGGCAGTGTTTCATTCTGTTTTGCATAATAGGGTTGCTATGTGTCAGTACCAACTCAATGGCACCTAGCAACAACAATATTATATGTAGCTGCCTCACCAAATTCTTATAGTACCTGTAATGTTGTTAGGTGCTGTTGAGTGGGTCTGATCTCATAACCACTCTCAGTACAAAAGAATGACATATTGTCTGGTACTGTGCCATCTGTATGCTCTTTCAGACCCTTGTCAATTCATCTTGTTGGAGGTCTTTCTTTTTTTCATTGACTCTCTGCTTTACCAAGCATCACAGGTACTGGCTCCTCATGACAGCATGTTAAAAGTACATGAGATGAAGTCTTGAAATCTTCACTTCTAAGGAACATTCTGGCTGTACTATTGCCAAGACAGATTTGTTCATTTCTGGTTGTTGTTGTTGTTATGTGCCATGGAGTCGGTTCCGACTCATAACGACCTTGAACAGGGTTTCCCAGGCTGTAAATCTTTATGGGAGCAGAAAGCCTCATCTTTCTCCCATGGAACAGCTGGTAGTTTCAAACTGCTGACCTTAAGGTTCGCAGCTCGATTCGTAACCACTACTCTACCAGAGCTATTCTTCACCAACACCATAATTCAAATGCATTGACCATTGCATAGGAACAAATGTTTGTTTTTCTTTAATATTATTTCTCTCTCTCCAAATAAGCCTTTCCTAATTTAAAAATTGTTGTTGTCACTAGTAATAAGACATTCACAGCTGGCAATGGGTGTTAATTTGGAGATGCCATTTACATACATTAGGGTTGGGTACAAGACAGAAACCAAGGCTTCACAATATGGGGTGGAGTTGAGGGCGTCACTTTTGAAGCCGCTGAGGGAACACTCAGTAGAGTCCATGAAACAAGAAAAGGGTGAGTAGCTCTGATTACTAGCTATCATCAATCAAACTGTCAAAGTGAGCCTGGAAGGCAAGGGTGGGGTGGAGGGTAAAGTCAAGCGAGATCCAAGTGTTGGGGAGAAAACACCAGAAACCTGTAGGGCTGATACCAGAGTTGAGATCTGAACAGCATCCCAGGTTATGAGCCAGCCCAAGTAAATAAGGTAGTAGGAATTGGACCTCAAGAAGCAGGTATGGGGGTCCGTTTTAATCCCTGCCACTCAGGGTTCCTATTAAAGGCCCAAGCATTTGTTTCCCTGGCTTTTTTTGGGCTGTCTTGAAGACAGAGTTTGATCAACATCTGTGAGTAAAATGTATGAAAAATATTAAACAAGATACACAACTGTGTTTTCCAATTACCCTCTACAAAGGATGGAATATCTCAAACAACAGAAAAATTAAAATAGCACTGTTTTATTCTTATAAAAATAAAACACTGGCCAAAAATGGATCTGGAAAATACTTCTCAGTTTTAATAATATTTTGAATATGTATTTCCAAATATAAAGAAGAAATAAGAATCACTAATGATTCCTTCACTTAATGACAACTTTAATAGTGTATTTAATAGTGTTTAATAAGTTTATTTTCTTCGCATTTTTTTCCCCTTTCTATGATTCAAGATCAATATAGTTAAGCCATTATTTTTTTGCCTTCTTGATTATATCACAAGCATTAAGGTACACGATCAGGGGTCGGGTGTGTTCATGCTCTGCTCCCGGTGTCTCGCATAATGCCTGGTGTATACACGAGGAGCTGAATAGTTGAATAAATGTCATTGTTGGTGGTGATAGCTGCTGTTGAATATGCAGGGAAACCATATGCTGCCTGGTCCTTCCCCAGGGTCAGTTTCAAATCAGACCACCGGGGTCCATAGGGTTTCCATTGGCAAATTTTCAGAAATAGATCATCAGGCCATTCTTCATGGTTTTTCTTAGTCTGGAAGCTCTACTGAAACGTGTTCAGCAGTATAGTAACATAGAAGTATCCATTGACACATGGTGGTGTCAACACATGAGGTGCATTGGTGGGAATCAAACTGGATCTCTTGCACAAAAGTCGAGAATTCTACCACTAAGCCACCAGTTTCCTCTGAATGAATGCATTAAGTTACTTCTGTGATCATAACTTTTAATAGATGCATACTTTTCTATGGACACACCCACATTATATGGAGACCATTGTTTCTCTCCTCTACAAGCTCCTCCCTTCCCAAGTCACAACCACCCTGAATCTCTGGGAAGTTCTTTTTATTCCCCAATAGTTTAATGTGTTTTAGTAGCAAACTTATGGAAAGCACAGAAGACAGACAATATTAAAAACATGTACTTGCATGTAGGGCAACTCAGTTAGAAAAGTATAGTGAATGGAAGGAATCTACTATTTGATAAAAATGCTATAAACACCATTTAGTTGCCTTCAATAAGAAATTTACTTGTTTTAACAAAATCCAAATGCTGGCATTATCCAGAAAAAGTTAACAGGTTTATTTATAATTGTTATAAAATTGCATTGCTGAAACTTGTTCACTAAAACATTTTGACTAGTATTAGTGCTTTATGTTCCCTCATTTATATTAAAAATTCACACAAATTAAAATGGAAAAATTGCCAATACCTAATTTTTGTTCCCTATTTTTCCATTGGATTAATGCGCTGGACTGCAAGATTGATTTGAACTACAAGGTTAGAGGTTCAAGCTCACCAGCCGCTCCTCAGAAACTCTCTACTGGCTTGCTATGGGTCAGAACTGACTTGACGGCACTTAACAGCAACTTCCACAACAATCATATATTTAGGTATCTTTGACCCCATGGTGGGGGAAAAAAATCTAATGTTCAGAACTACCAATCAGAGAATTTCTTTTCTTTTTTTTTTAAGGAATGAATTGTTTCTTATTATAGTGGATTCTTAAGCAAGTTCTCCACGTATGCAGCTGTCTTTTGGCATAATCATTACACATTTGGCATGGATAACGCACAGATTGGTGTCTTTAAAAAGGCCAAGCAGATAAGCGTCACTTGCCTCCTGCCAAGTACCAATAGCTGCACGCTGGGAGCCCAGATCTCTGTGGAAGTCCTGAGCAGTTTCTAGCACCAGACTCTGGAAGGGAAGTTTACAAATCAGAAGTTTGGTGCACTTCTGAGACTGTGTAATTTCACAAACAGCTACAGTACCAGGCCTGTAATGATGAGGCTTCCTCACCCTTCCATGGGGATGCACTCTTAATGAGCAGCTTTTGGAGCCAGTTGATTCCTGGGTGCTTTCCCACTGGTTGATTTGTGGGCAGTCTGCTTTGTAGGAGCCACAGAATTGAAACCTTCTCACTTACCCTTCTTCTTCTGTTGGAGCTTGGAGTTTTAGGCCTTGTTGGCGTTAGAGAGGGATGGTGGCATGGCAACAGCTGCAAACATCCCAGGGGGTTCTTGAGTGTACCAGTTATTCTCAACCACTACCTTTTGTCCTTGATGTTTCCTCCTCCCTTCATGCTAGGCTAACTTGTTTTTGTCTTCTAGGTTCCAGCTTAGCAGACACTTTTGGTAAGACTCCCATGACCCTACCCCATTGGTTACAGCCTCTTGAGAATAGTTCTTCAGCAAGCTGGTACTTCACCCAGGTTCCCTGCAGGTCATTGAGGAGAATGTAATGATGGACTACTTATCAAGGTGAAGGCAGTGTTATGGAAAAGCCACAAAAGCGGAGGGGAACATCTGGGCTGGCATCAGGGAAACGCTGGCAGTCTGAAGGTTCAAGAAAAGGAAAGGAATCTAGAATTTAGAAGGTTCTTTGTAGGAGCTTTGGTAGTGAAGCCTGTGATCCACGGTGGAAAGAAGAGAGTCCCCCTGACTTTCCATCCATCCTCCATTCTCCTCCAAGAGGTTCCTCCTAGTCAATGTTATGGGTAAAAGGAACCTATGAAATAAACTTTGGAACCTTTGACACAGTTCATAAAAGCTAGACTTCTGGGATCCCAGGCAGAATGGAGAGGTAAGGAGAGTCCCTCTAAAGGACAGGCCAAGGATTTCCAGCTCCTGTTTACTTCTCTCCTATCCAGCCTGCTGCATGACAAGCACAGTGCCATCTTGGTCTCTCACATGCACATGAAAGATCCCTGATGTCAGGAATTTTGCTTTACCTCTTTGGGGAAAAATAACCACAGGAAATAACTCAAAAGGGGGAAAATAAGTAATGTGTACAGCATATTTACAACACCTTTGTGTATAATATAGGAGAATTCAAAATGCCCCCAAGTAGAGATGGAATCCAATAGACTAGCCAGGATGGGCATTCTGTTAGTGTTAGGCGTGGTCCAGTAGGTTCCAACTCTTATGTACCCTACGTACAACAGAATGAAACACTACCTGGTCCTGTGTCATTGCTCACAGCCATTGCTATGTTAGAATTCATTGTTGTAGCCACCGTATCAGGCCATCTCATTGAAGTTTTTCCTCTTTTTTTGCTGACCTTTTACTTTATCAAGCATGAAGTCCTTCTTAAGGGACTGGCCCCACATGATAACATGTCTGAAGAATGTCTCATCATCCTCACCTCTAAGAAAATTCTGGCTGTATTAGTTCTAAAACAGATTTGCTGTTTCTTTTGGCAGTCCATAGTATATTTATGATTCTTCAACAACATCATAATTCAAATGCATCAATTTTTCTTCAGTCTTCTTTATTCATTGTCCAGCATTCACATGCATATGAAATGATTGAAAATACCATGGATTGGGTTACATGCCCCTTAGCCCTCAAATCAACATTTAAAAAACACTTTAAAAAGGTCTTTTGCATCAGATTTGCTGCAAGATGTCATTTGACTGTTGTTTTCATGGGCATTGATCGTGGATCCAAGTAAAATGAAATCTTTGACAACATCAATTTCCATTTATCATGATGTTGCTTATTGGTCAGTTGTGAGGATTTCTGTTATCTTTATGTTGAAATGTAATCTACATGAAGGCTGTAGTCTTTGATCTTGACGTCCTCTTCACTTTCAACAAGCTATGATGTGTCATCTGCATATCACTCGTTAATGTCCCTTTCTTCAATCCTAATGCCATATTCATCTTCATGTAGTCCAGAGTCTAGGATTATTTGCTCAGCATACAGATTGAATAAACATGATGAATGGATATAATCCTGATGCACATCTTTCCAGATTTTAACCACATAGTATCTCCTTGTTCTGTTTGAAAGACTGCCTCTTGTACTATGTGGTGATGGTGGTGGTGGTGGTTTTGTGCCGTGGAGTCGGTTCCGACTCATAACGACCCTGTACAGGGTTTCCAAGGCTGTAAATCTTTATGGGAGCAGAAAGCCTCATCTTTGTTCTACGGAACTGCTGGTAGTTTCGAACTGTGGACCTAGAGGTTAACAACCCGACTCATAACCACTATGCTACCAGAACTCCTTTTTGTGCTATGTACAGGTACAGTTTCTGCATGAGCACAATGAAGTGTTCTGGAAATCCCATTCTTCACGTTTCACATGTTAGCCATTCTTTGTTGTTCTGTTAACTGCCGTCAAGTCACTTCTGACTCACGGCGACCGTACACAGGGTTTCTGAAACTGTACATCTTTGCCAGAGCAGAAAACCTCATTATTTTCCCACAGAGTGGTTGGTAGGCTTGAAATGCTGACTTGTGGTTTGCAGTCTAGTGCTTATTGTATGTAGTCCATAATTTGTTATGATCCACACAGTCAAATGCCTTTGCATAGGAATTCACAGGTATTCTCAACTTTCAACTAACATCTATATGACATCCATAATGATATCCCTCATTCCATGTCTTTTTCTGAATCGAACTTGAATTTCTGGTAATTCTCTGTCAATGTATTGCTGCGGCTATTTTTGAGTTAACTTCAGAAATATTTTACTTAATTGTGACATCAATGATATTGTTTGATAATTTCCACATTCTGTTGGATCTTTTTTTTTTTTTTTTTTGGAGTGGGCACGAATAGGGATCCCCTTTAGTCAGTTGGCCAGGTCTCCCTCTACTGTATTGCTTGGCTTAGATGAATAAGCACTTTGATTGTTGCATCCATTTGCTGAAACATCTCAATTGGTATTCTGTCAGTTCCTGGAGCTTTATTCTTTGCCAATGCCTTCAGTATCATCAATTCTCTATCATATGCTGTCTTCTGAAATGGCTGAACATCAACCGATTCTTTTTAGTTCAGTGACTCAGTGTATTCCTTTCATCTTCTTTGGATGCTTTCTGCATTGTTCAACATTTTGCCAACAGAATCCTTCAGTACTATAACTTGAGGCTTAATTTCTTTTTTCTTCAGTTCTTTCACTTGAAAAATGCTGTGCATGTTCTTCCCTTTCGTTTTCTAACTCCAGGTCTTTGCATATTTCTTTATAATATTTTACTTTGTCTTCTTGAGCCTCCCCTTGAAATCTTCTGTTTAGCTGTTTTACTTCATCATTTCTTCCATTCATTTCAGCTACTCTACATTCAAGAGCAAGTTTCAGAGTCTCTACTGACATCGGTTTTGTTCTTTTCTTTCTTTCCTGTCTTTTAAATAATGTATTACTTTCTTCATGTATGATGCCCTTGATGTCATCCCACAATTCATCTGGATTTTGGTCTTTATTGTTCAATATATCAAATCTATTCTTGACTTGTTGTTGTTAAGTGCTGTTGAGTTGGTTCAGATTCATAACAACTCTGTTTGCAGTTTCTGAGGAGCAACTGGTAGGTTTGAGCAGCTGACCTTGTGATTTAAACTGACCTTGCAGTCCAATGTTTATCCTACAGAGCCACACCAGGTGGGATACACTCACAGTCAGACTTTAGCTCTCATGGACTTGTTTAACTTTTCTTCAGTTTGTTCCACAGTTGCCCTGGCCTTATTTTGACTGATGATATGAAGATTCTTCATCTTCCCTTTTTCAGATATAGTCTGTTTGATTCCTACATATCTCATATGGCAAGCTCCATCTGTATAGTTATCATTTATGTTGTTTAAAATAGATATTTCTAATGAATACCTTGTTGATCTTTCAAAATTCTATCATGTAATATCTGGTGTCATTTCTATCACCAAGGCCATATTTCCCAATTGCCGATCCAAAGTTCACATTCCAATGGCCAGTAATTATCAATGCATGTGTGATCAATTTCAGACTACAAAAGTTTGTTAAAATCTTCAAGTTCTTCATTTTTGGCATTAGTGGTTGGTGCATACATTTGAATAATAGTTATAGCAACTGATCTTTCTTGTATGTGTATGGATATTATCCTATCACTGACAGTGTTGTACTTTAGGAGAGACCTTGAAATGTTCTTTTTGACAATGAATGTGGTGCTCTTCCTCTTTAATTTGGCATTTTCAGCATAGTAGACTATATGATTTTCTGTTTCAAAATGCTCATTATCAGTCCATTGCAGCTCAGTAATGCCTAGGATATAAAGCTTTAAGGTTTCCATTTCATTTTTGATGACTTCTAATTTTCCTAGATAGATACTTTGTACATTCCACATTCCAATTATGAATGGATGATAGTATAAATGGTGTGGGTGTGGAGATGTCTGCCCTCCTCACTTCACAAGGGAGAAGGAGAACCATTATCAGCATCAACAGCCCAAGGCTGATTCCTACGAGCCAGAGATTAGACATACCTCTACACTCCAACCCTTTTACCAATTCTGACACCACTGCTAGCCCACAGTGCTCCCTACTCTGTCAGGTTCGACAGCTCATTGCAATGGCCATGCAGAACTCATAGACCATACTCACAATTTGGAGGTTTATTAAGAAAGTAACAGGTTACAAGTCAGGATCAGCAATGACATAGGATATAGTTCCTCAGTCAGGACAGCTTTGTTTCAGCTATGCCTGCAGACAGTTCTCTCTCTAGTCCTTGGTCTCTTTGTCCTTCAATCCATCTTCTGTCCTGTCGAGGCTAGTGTTACAAAGGTCTTTAGCTTCTAATAAGTGCCTGGAGGCACCCCATTCTGCCAACAAGCCTCCTGGCCAAAGACACTCATGTTTCTTACACTCTGGGTCAGGAACCTAGCTCTGCCAAGTCCCCAGAGGCACCCCACTTTGCCAGTAAACTTTGGCCTGAAGGTACTCTGTAGGTCCAAGCCTAGCTTCACCAAGTGCCTGGAGACACCCTACTTTGCCAGCAAGCCTCCTGTCCAAAGGCACTCAGCTTTCTTGCTCCATGGGCTGGGGAAAAAACAACGCATGTATAAGTGGTGTTATAGCTTTCACTCTGTCTCCTTGGGGACCGCAGGGATCTTAGGTCCAAAGGATGTGCTCTACTCCTACCTCTTGTTTCTTGATGGTCATGAAGTCCTCTCTCTGCTCTGGGGTTGGCTTTCTTTTAAGCCTAGAAGGGTGGTAAAATTGACCAATCCCCTTATTAGGATTCCATACACTTTATTTCCACAGAGTCTTGATGTGGCACTGTAGGATAAGCAATGGACAGCTAACCACAAGATTGATGGCTCAAACCCATCCGTCACTCCTTGGAAATCCTATACCAGGGTGCTATGATCACAAATGACTTGACAGCATTTAACAACAACAGTGCCCCCCCCCAGGGGTGCCATGCACCTTATTTGCATTATTAGCAAGGTATCCACTCTCCTTGGTGGACCACAAGCACCTCATATTTGCATAGTCCTACCCAGTCATTTTGGAGTCC
>NW_006408578.1:13953569-13991443 GCF_000296735.1 Chrysochloris asiatica
CTACAAAGAAAATATCTGGAAAAACCACTTTGGTTTTGTCAGCTACCCTCCTCCGATATTCTTAGTAGATTTGAAGCTCCCTTTCCAATATCCTGTGGTGGGGCGTGGGGTATGTTGGTTTGCTGATACACAGAAAAGGTTCTTCAAAGTTTATTAACCTTGAATGTTCCTATGACTCATCAGGGATCTTGAGACGATGGAGATTGTGATTCAGGAGGTGAGGACAGGGATGCTAGTTCTGAGTTGTCCTTGTTGCTTGTTGTTAAGCTGACATCAAATCAGATCCAACTCATAGTGACCCATGCACAATGCAGCACAACATTGCTCGGTCCTACACTATCCGCGCGGTCAGAGGCTTGCTTGAGTTCACTGTTGTAGTCACTGTGCCTTCCAGCCTAGGACATTCATGTTCCAGCATTCTAGCAGTCTGTCTTCTGTTGTGATCCATAGGGCGTTCCTTGGCTCCTTTCCGGAAGTAGATCTCAAGGCCTTTCTTCCTAGTCTGTCTTAGTCTAGAAGATCTGCTGAAGCCTGTCGACCATGGGTGACCTTGCTGGGATTTGAAATACAGTTGGCCTAACTTCTAGCATGATGGTAACATAAGCCACCACAGTACAATAAACAGACAGGGGATGGGCAATTTGAGCAGTGAAGCGTTAAATCCCTGGGCATTTGTGTTTGCTTTTATACCTTTTAGAACTGATATCTGCTTTGGATCAAAATACAAATTGTACCTCCTGCATCTTCTCTCACTTCCAGAGTTTGATATACCTCCGATAGAGTGACGTGCCCTCTGCTTGAGAATTCCAATATTTTCTGAGTCTTTCTATCAGCCAACAATGTCTGGTTGATTTTTATCTTTTGAGTTTGCATTGCAGAAACAATAACTTCAGTGTTCCTAATGTAAATATACTAATCTTGAGTAGGCTTTTTTCAAGCTGCTTGTCTTCCCCTAGACTATGATTCCCACCTTCTTCTTCCCAGCTGCAGTTATTTTTATGATTATCATCTTGAATTTCTCACTCTACTTTTACTTGAGAAACTTAAGATTCTTCATGAATCCTTTCAACCTTATGAATTCCTTACAACAATCCTATGAAGGAGATACAAGACTTTGATAATGTACAGTTTGAAATAATATCTAGTGACCTCGTTTGATACAACTAAAACCATAAAGAAAAACGGTCCTTATAAAATGTCAACACTTGCTCTTTGTTGGCGTGCTTCTTGAAACCTGAGTCGGTACCAGTTTAGCAGAGTTTTGCTGTTGAATGAGCAAACGGCCTTCTTTAGAAGGAAATATTATCCATCCTTGGTAAGGGCATCATAAATCCTCCTTCTTCAGGCATCATTTCATGTCTGCTGAAATACCCTTCTTTTGCACATGTCAGCAATGAAAGCATTTCTATTATGATTACAGGTCAAGGTGCTTTGGGTTTTATTTTCTTTTTCTCACTTTCCATTTAAAAAAACACATCAAGAATGTTAATTTTCTGTTTGCCTAGGCAGCCTTTGTTACTGATGATGATGGGGTTTAAAAAGTTAATTTCTAGATCCAGTGATGTGAAAGTAACCCGTAGAACTCTCCTGTTTTCTTCTCTTCTTCCTTCATTGCTTTTCCTTCTCCTAACTTGATGTTACTATTGAACTGTTTTGATGGTCATTTGGAGAGTACAGTCTTCCATCATAATTCCAGGGTCATTATATCAATGAATTCCTACATTTCCTTATTAACTTATACTATAAAGCAGGTGAACACATCTAATTAAATGGGTGGAGTGATCCAGCTAAGAGTGAAGAGTTGGGGTGGGTGGAAGGTTTTCATGACTGTTTCTCATTGTGTGAACTTGGGTCTACCAGTTAGCCCACTTGAGTCTCTTTCCCTCTTGCTCAGATTATTTCTAATCTTCTTAAACCGGAAAACAATTCTCAAGTAACTATGGCATCTTTATCTTCACAGATATTTTGTGAACTTTTTGGAAGCACTTTGTTAACAGGCTTGATCTTTGGTCCTGTTTTCTTACATTGTTTACATAGACACACATCTCTCATATGAGAGGGAAATAAAGCTCAAAGATCCTAAATGTGTGTGTGTATATGTGTATGTGTATGTGTATGTGTGCATCTGTAGAAACACTTATAGAGAAGCAATCAATGAAATGCATTTCTTTGATGACTGCTTTATCATTGCCCTACTTCCTGAACAATATGTTGTTGTTGTTAAGTGTCACAGAGTCGGTTCTGACCTATAGTGACCCTGTATAGGGTTTCTGAGGAGCAGCTGGTGAGCTTGAACTGCCAATCTTGCAGTTCAAATGGCTTTGCAGGCTGGTGCATTAACCCACAGCGCCACACCAGGACTCCACTGGCCATTACTGTATGCTACTTATTGTATACTTGTAGTGAAGGAACTCTAGGCAACCAGGAAATTCTTATCATAAATTAATTAACTCATTAATAAATCCCCCAGACTGGTGCAGTTTTCTGACTTGTCAAGCACCTACCCAATCCCTCACCATACCAAACAATGAGATATTTTTGTTTTGCTTTTAAACTTAAAAAAAAATCTTTTTATTGTGAATCGAGTGAAAGTTTACAGAGCAAATCATCAGTTTTACATTCAGCAAATCATATACTTTACTTCATTACAATGATTTCATGTCCCATCAGTTAACAGCATTTACCTCTACTTCTTTAATTCTTGCACTCCTCCCTGAGTCTCCTGCTGTCTTCATCTTTCCTCTGCTAAACCCTCACTTAACCAACATAGAATGTTTCATTTAGCAAGAAAATATTTTCTTACCTTTTTATACAACAGTGGTCTCATACAGTATTTGTCTTTTTGTGATGAACTATTTTCACTCAGCATATGTTCTTCAGTTTCCTCCATGTTGTGAGATGTTTTGCAGATTCATTGTTATTCTTCAGTGTTGTGTAGTATTCCATTGTGTGTATGTATCAAAGTTTAATCATCGTCTGTTGATGGGTGTTGAAGCTGTTTCCATCTTTTTGCTGTTATGATTAGGGCTGCAGTGAACATGGGTGTGCCTGTGTCTAGTTGTGTCATAGCTCTTATTTCTTGACGGACATATGCCAAGCAGAGGGATTACTGGGTCATATGGTATGTCTATTTCCAACTTTTTGAGAAAGTGCTGGATGGTGGTTATATCATTCTACAGTACCAAAAGCCATGTAGGAGAGTCCCAGTCTTTCCACATCCTCACCAGCATTTGCTGTTTTCTGTTTTCTGAACTTTGCTATTAATCCCGGAGTAAGATGATATCTCATTGTTGTTTTGATTTGCATAATGGCTAATGATTCTGAGCATTGCTTCATATGTTTCTTGGCTGCCTGAATGTCTTCTTTGGTGAAGTGTCTGTTCATGTCCTCTGCCCATTTAAAAATTGGATTGCTTGTCTTCTTCTTGTTGAGGTGTTGAAGTAGTCTATAAATTTTAGAGAGTAGTCCTTTGTCTAATACGTCATTGTCAAACATTTTTCTGTGGATTCTCTTTTTATACATTTGTTTAATTCCTTTGTTTTTTCTGATTGTTCATCTAGCATACTTGTATTATGAGATCTGTCTTCAAGTTCACTAATTCGGTCTTCATTTCTTTGAATCTACTCCTTTGTCCTTTCAATGCGTTGTCCATTACTGAAATCTTAGTATTAATCTTCTGGATTTCTAATTGCAGGTTTTGTATTGTTTCAAAATTTGCATTTATTTTGTTTGTTTGTTCTTATAGTATTTTCCTGAATTCTTCTAAAGTTCTTTTTTATTTTTTATTTTTCTGTCTTCTCCTTGCTTTCCTTAACCTTTCTGGCATTCCTTAAAGATACCTAAATATAATTCTTTTAAATTCTTTTTCAAATAGTTCCATTATCTTTTTTTCCTCAGAAATGTTTTCTGACTCTGCATCTTGGTCATTTATTTGAGCCATTCTCTCATGTTTCTTTGTGTGAGCTAAAACTGTCTGTTGTCTCTGGGACATTGTGGTGTTTTTGTATTTAATTGATGATTATATGTTGATGTGCTCTTAGACTTTCACCAGCTGTCTTCTGTGAGGGAAGCTGAGAATGGAAGCATGTGTTCTGTTCCATTCACCATTTGTGCACCTCAGTTAGGGTGGGTTTAGCTGGTGTTGGCTGCTGCCTATCATTGACCAGATATAGGAACTGGTCTTGATGCTTGCCTAGTGGGTTGAGCTGCAGGGGGTATGATTGTGGCAGGGCTGTATGGGCATGATTGCTGCCTCCCATTGGATGGAAAAGAAGAGAAACCCTGCCTCCCCATCCCCACACTAGGAAACAAAACAGAATAAACAAGCAACCAACCAACCATGAGAAGAGAAAATAATGAGAAAACAAAAACAGGCAGCAACCAGAAACAAACAAACAAACAAACAAACCCCAAAAGGGTAAAGGGACAGGAAAATTGTGCTATACAAGAGCAAAAGAAGATATAAACTTAAAGGAAGAAATAAACAAATAACAAACAGTAAAACCAGGGAGAGGGAAGATGAAAACGAAAGTGGGTAGAGAGTGGTTATTGTTGCTGTTGTCTGCTGTTGAGTTGGTTCCGACTCATAGCAACCCAGTACAGGGTTTCCGAGGAGTGGCTGGTGGGCTTGAACTGCTGACCTTGTGATTCAAACCAACCTTGCAGTCCAGTGCATTAACCCACAGTGCCACACCAGGACTCCAGAGAGTAGTGAAGAAAGATAAAGATGGAAAAAAAAAAAAAGAAAAGAAAAGGGGAAATTAAAAACAGAAAAAAGAAGGAAAAACAAAAGTGGAGATAGGATAAAATTCAAGGAATGGAAACAAGACGGAGGAGGAGAAAGAATAAATCAACAAATGCAAGGAAACAACAAAGGATAAAAACAAAAACAAAAAACCCTAAACAACAGCAACAACAAAAAACAGTGCAGTTGTTGGACCCAGAGGATGAAGGATGACCCACGGGGCTCAGGAGGTGGGTGTGAGAGGGATGTGACAGCCAAGTTTCTGGCCCTAGAAGGTGTTCCTATCGGCCTAGGTTTTATTTATGTTTAGGGCTCTCAGTTCCTGAAGTAGTTTGTGGAGGCCCTTGATAGAGCTGGCTTTAGTGTCTGTTAGGACCACAGGGCAGCTGGGGGCAGGCTGATTGGCTAAATGCTGGTCTGGTGTCTCCGTGGTTCTGTGGATCTGGAGGGGCGTTCCTCTGAATCCAGGCACCAAAATGGAGCAGCTGTCCCCACCTCACACTGGTGTGGCTTCCAATCAGGTCACTGTGTTCACCCCAAGGGCAGGGTCTGTGCTAGGGGTGGATGATGGTTGGAGCTGGCCACACCTCTGATCATCAGAGGGCTTGAGGAAAAAGGGAATCATGCCTTTCCCACCTCCTGTGTGAATCTGCTCTGCTAGGCCAAGTTCTGTCACCAAAGCTGCTTATAAAAGTTCAAGATGGTCACGCCACATCTGGTCAGTCAGTCTTCCTCTCCAGCCATCCCTGCTCATCTTCTCCTCCCAGCAAGCACTCAAACCACGTCTCTAACATTTTCTCTGAAGTTCAGGGTTTCCAGGATTTTCATCTTGTCTGTTTTATTTGGTCTCTAATATCTTTGTTGCAGAGGGTCCAGGTAGTGGGTGCCTAGTCTGCCATCTTGCCGGAAGTCCATAATGTAATATAATTATATCATCATTTGCTTTTCTTGCTATCCTTTAAAAAAATCAATCTCCCTCTCTCACCTTTTTAAACCTCAGTCTTGCAACATAGCCCAGGAAATAGACAGGCTCAGAGATGATGGAGGGATTGGAAAAAATTATTATTAGTTAAACCACTGCTTTTTTATTTATTTATTTATTTATTTTAAATATGTAGAAAAAGGATTTACATCATTGGGGAGATTATATTTCAGGGGCTTCCAGTCTACTTACATTTTAGCTCTGCCTGCAAAATGTATCCACAGGTGGGTGTTCCTGGCAAGACAATGTGGCCTCCACAGAGAATAAATGCCCCTCAGAGACACTCATTTGGAAATATTTTAAAAACAGCGAGTTTGAAATTGTATGTGGTCCCATCTTTGTGCTTGTCTTCTCAGAACATAACCTCTGCTCCCTATTTCTAACAGATGGAGGACTGTTGATGTCTTGGTGGAAAGACATTCTACATTAGAGAAGGTATATTTGAAAGGGAACAAAACAAAAGTGAAATCAATTTGCATTCAGATGTTGGCATGAAATATTAATAGCTCTTGGGGGAGGGAGCAGGCTCTCTTTTATTCACACTCAGGTTGCCTTGGCTGTCTGGCTCTGGGAGGAGAGGGGAAGCGAAAGGGAGGAGAGAGCTGCCCAACTCTGATGAGCAACTCAGGACTCAGATCTTACGCTGAGCATCGGTGCTGGGGCCCAGACTGCTAAAAGCAAATTCAAGGAACTGAAAGCTGAGGAAGTTCTCAGCAATCATCAGAGAACATCTGATGGCTACTCTCTAACCAATGAAAACAGTCTCACGATTTGAAGGAGGTAACCTCAGTTTAGTCTCAACATGGAACACCAGTGGAGGATTAGGAGGGCCAGAGTACAAACATCTGTGAGATTGAAAATGTTCTGCAAACCCCCTTGGAAGCAAGGGATGGGGAAACCCCTTCCCCCAGGCCAGTGGTATTCATTCAAGGAATCAGTGGATAGGGGTGGGAAAGTCTGGCATCCTCATTCCATTCACTTCTAGCTTCTGAAGGGAGGTCAAGGTCAGGAGGATGTGTTGTTGGCAATTGTGGGGAAAGCTGTTAGTTTGAGGAAATGGTTACTCTGTGTCCAAGGTGGGCTTTGTGATAGGTAGTAGTCCTTCCCCAAAGAAACTTGTGAAGCCAAGCCCTGTAAAGAGAGGGTTCTCTGAGTACTTTTCTTTATCTTTCTTCTTCCTCCTATTTGCCCTCCATCTTTTCCTCTTCTGTCTTCACTTCCTGCTCATCTTATTTCTTCTCCTACTCCACTTCCTCATTCTTCTCTTCTTCATCCTCCTTCATCTAGGCCCTCCTGGTACCTCTAAACTCACACCACCTGAATAACTGTTTACTTGCCCTTCTTGCAAGCCTGGCTGTGGTCACCCATGTCTAGGCCTCTCCATGTGCAATCCCCTATAAGAGACACCTGGAAATTTCCACAGTTCCCCTCTAATCCAACTGTACCCTACACTGATCACACTGCCTTTGGCTTCTTACCATATAGAGCTGTAGTTCTCCATCTTGGCTGCATATTAGAATCACCAAACCCAATTAAATGAGAATCTCTAGGGGTGAGGTCAGGATTAGTAGTTTTACAGTTTCCTGGAGGGTGGGGTAAGGGGAGGGTGGATTCCAATGTGCAGACAAGTTTGAGAGTTGCTTAGTGTGGGGGTTATGACCATAGTCCAGATTACCTGATTCTATTGCTGGTCTTGGCCTTGGGTAACTTACCTCTCTTTGCTTCTGTTTCTCATCTGCACAATGACACCAACAGTAACACATAGTATTGGTCTGCAGATTAGATGAGTTTACATGTATGAAGGGCATACTAGTGACTGGTCCATAGTTAGCAGTGTGCTGTGGGCACATCTTCAGAGAGACATTAGCAAGTAGACTAAGCAGGACAGTGAAAGGCCAAAGCACACGTCTCGTAGAAGAGGTGTAACCAATGGAGATGTTTGTCCTGGAAAGGAGGAGAGTCTGTTGGGCTCTGATGATTGTCTCCAGATTCCTATCATATGGAAAAGGAATGTACCTGCTCCACATGACTGTGACAGATAGAACAGGATTCAGGAGTGGAAAGTTTCCAGCCGAGAATTCGGCAATGACACAGACTCAGTCACAGGGAGTGAATCGCAAGCAGAAGCTGGACAACTGGTGACAATGTTACTGAATAAGTAAACATGAAACTAAGTGATCTCTAAGGCTTTCTCTGGAGTCCTAGTGTGGCATTATTGGATAAACACTGGACAGCTAACCTCAAGATCGATGGTTCAAACCCACCAGCTGCTCGTGGGAAACCATATACAGTGTCGCTATGAGTCAGAACAGACTCAATGGCACTTAACAACAACAACAAAGGCCTTCTCTAGCCTATGCCTTGAGTTTACATGTTGTTTGTCTAAAATGGTATACAAGAGAGAACCAAGGTCAAACTAGGCAGAGTCAAACCTATTTTCAAGTCAAAGGGAGTAAAGCTGAGGCCGGGGCTTGGAGTCTGGCTAGTGCCAGCAGGCAGCAGGTGCTAAGAAAGAGGCCAGACACAGGAGTGGCCTCTATATGCTCCCTGGAAGTGGACAAGCACTGTCTCTGGAATCTGAGATGTCTGTTGTGATTGGGATGCTCAGAGATCTTTTAATAAAAATTTAGCTTTGTTTAAGGTGTTTGGTCAAAGGGGACACTTTCTACTTCTGAGGGTCTCATCCTCAGGACCCCATCCCTGATGACCTTGGTACCATTCCTCTTAGTTGCCCCTCCATCCTCCTTCACATGTCCGCTCTCTCTAAGTGTTTCCATTTGGGCAGACTGTAGCTACTTTGTGATTTAGGGGGGGCCTGGAGAAAAGCACTGCTTATTGTGACACTGTTTTAGTAGAAATTGAGCTGAACTTCCCTTTTCCTAAGGCAGCTCTACTTTTATCCCTTTGTGTGCAGACAGCTCCTATTTAGTTGGGTGGATGACTCTCCTTTCTGTGTATTCTCCTCCCTCGGTTGGTCATGTGTCACCCTCATCCCTGACCTTGTCAACCCCGTCACCTCCCTGCCGTTTGCATCACAGTCACCCCCATGGGCTTTCCCAGCCTGTAGGGGGCGCCACTATCACCACCGATGGCTATCTTGGAATGGATGCAGCCAGAACTTCTGATCTTCTCATCCCCCCTTCACTCGTTCCTACTCAACTTGTGGAGCCCCCTCCCTACTGGTCTCATGTCTTGAACCTGCCCTGTTGTGCCTGTCCCCTCTTTCCCTCTCCAGTTTGGACACCATGGTCAGATGTTTCCGTAAAGTCCTCAAAAGCACCTCCACTTTCTCGCTCTCCTAACCCTCTGCCGGGTCTACCAGGCTAAAACGCTCTCATCCACTCCTGATCTCAAGCTGCTGGATTCTGTTAACCAGGTCTGTGTAACAAAAGTAACTGAGCCCAGGCTCATGAGTACCCCACAGCAATCTTCATTCAACTCCATTTTTAGCTCCCTATCAAGTTCCCCACAACAGCTGTTCCAAATCATTTCACTGTCCTCAAAACCCAACTGACCCAGGCCGCCTCCTTTCTTCTCACTAGATCTTTTCACTGAATTGACTCTAAAATCCATGCCTCCATGCAGCCGAGATTTACAAAACAAACAGGGATGATCTCTCCTTCTTTTTCCTTTTCATCCTTTTTTGGAAGAAGAGGAAATATCCCACCTTTCTGAGGCGACCCCAGCCCCTATGCTCCTGAGTCCATCCCTTTCTTATTGGGTGATACCTTGTTCCAATAGTCCTCATCTGTGACCTTGCTTTCCTCTGCTCCCAGAATCTTAAGACATACTCTGATTTCCTTTATCTCCAAGAACAACCAGTAACAAAACCCCTACTTTATCTTTGCCCCATCTCCCTCTTTTCTCTAGAATTTTCCTGGAACATTCACTTCCTCATTCTCTCAACCTCTTGTAATTCAGGT
Organism: Chrysochloris asiatica; assembly: GCF_000296735.1. NCBI lineage: Eukaryota > Metazoa > Chordata > Mammalia > Afrosoricida > Chrysochloridae > Chrysochloris > Chrysochloris asiatica. The sequence goes on from NW_006408578.1 coordinate 13,963,219, forward strand.
TCCACTTTTCTCCTCTGTGCCCCATGAACTACTCACACTGAGCTATGCTCCTGAAATAAGCTGTAGTCTCCCTGCTGTCTGGAAGACAGCCTGTTGTTGTTGTGAAGTATCATCGAGTCGGTTGAGACCCTTAGCGACTCTGTATGGAGTTTCTGAGGAGCAGCTGGTGAGCTTGAACCACCGACCTTGCAGTTCAAATGACTTCACAGTCTGGTGCATTAATCCTCAGTGCCACACCAGGACTTCTAGTGAAGTGGAAAAGCATTGCTTCTGGAGGCAGCCACGCGGGGGCTTATGGCCTGGCTGTCCCCTGCCTGTGTGCTGCATCACCTTTCTCAGGCTCAGTTTCCGCCTCTGAAAAATGGAAGCCATGATACCTCCTCTAGAGGGTGTTGTGAGTTCAGAGAGAAAATACCTGTTAAGTTCCTAACACACCCTAACGTTGATAGTCACTGTCAGCTCTGATTCCTGGTGACCCCATGTATAAACAGAATGAAATATTGCCTGTTTTGTGCCATATTCCTGATTGCTGGCATGCTAAAGCCCATTGTTGTGGCCACTGTCCTTTATGAAAGCTTTCTAACCTAGGGACTCACGTCCCAGCACTCTATCAAATGATGTTCTCATGTGATGCACAGGTTTTCACTGGCTAACTTTCAGAAGCAGATTGCCAGAACTTTCTTCCTTGTCTTAGTCTGGAAGTTCCATTGAAACCCGTTTGCCATGAGTGATCCTGTTGGTATTTGAAGTACCAATGAAATGCCTTCCAGTATCATAGCAGCATTCAAGCCACCACAGTATGACAAACTGATAGGTGGTAGGTCCATCAATACAAAAAAGAATGAAAAACAATCCCTTCCATTCCTTGCTTTAGCAAAATCTGTTCACTCTATCTGACACACTTTTCTTGTCTCCCATCTACCTGTTCAGCTTTGCCTATGCTTTCCTTGTCACCTTCTGTGTCCTTCAGTCTACTTTCCCTTGGGACTTTGTTTCTCTATTATCAGGGGTGTCATGGCCTACCTTCCAGCAGAGTCATTTGTTCATGTTTGTCTGGGCTCTCATGGAGTCAAGAGCCTCTGGGGGCAGGACATTGAATTCACCTGGGATCCCTCTCACAGGGTCTCCCCCAGAACAATTACTCAGTACATGTTGTGAACTTTAACAGCATTACTTACAACTATGTATAGCTTTGTGGTTGTTGTGGTGGTGGTTCCGACTCACAACGTCCCTGTACCATCTTTCTCCCACGGAACAGCTGGTAGTTTCGAAATGCTGTCCCTGAGGTTCGTAGCCCGATTCGTAACCACTATGCTACCAGAGCTCCTTAGCTTTACAAGCTTAAAAAATAAAGCTGATCTCTTTGTTGCCCACAAACAGACTCCCTGACCTTGTAGAATTTGCAACAAAATAGAGACTGACAAGGTAAAGTTTTGAAAGACCTCTTAAGGAAGACCATCAACAAGTCCAGTCAGATTTTTATGGTCCTTATGTGTTTCATCTTCTTTTGGGGGTTGAAATGATTTTTGGAAAAGTATTTGCCTCCAGGTTGCTAAGATTAATAATTTGGCAAATAATTAAGATATTCCCTATTGGGTATAATAGATCAAGTCTCTCACTTGCAAAAGGAAGTAGTCAGACCAGCCAATATCTAAGATGCCTTCCAGTGTCAACAAACTCTAACTCAGTGATCATGTGCTTCATGTGTGAAATAATTAAATCCGTCCTTTATAAAAATAACCAAGCACCTATCTCATGTTCTTTCGGTAATGAGATTTCTTTTCTCAGGAATACTTTCTGAAGGTGCGTTAGTTAATCAATTTGTTCTTGCTACAAGTGTGTATTGAGTATGGACTGCATGTGCCTGGTGTTAGGCTCCAGGAGTACCCTCACCTAAGGCTCAGTTCACACGGGGCACGCTGCTTTTGAGAAGAGAAGATGGAAGGAGGTAAGTGTGGGTGGGTTGGGTGGTGGCCTGGGCTTGGTAGCTCTCAAAGGGAGACTCTGGAGGGACAGTCTTTAGCAGCAGTAGCATCTGGCCTTCCTGGCAGGACTCTCCAAGCACAAGTCTCTCTGGTCCCTGGGCTTGTCATATTATCCACAACAGCCGGAAATCCCTCCTGGTATATGCACCAGCTTCCCCCAATTCATCTTTCAAGCTGGAGGATTTGCAAAGATTTATACAATTAAGAGCAAGATCTCATCAACATGCCCCATAGAAGAAACATGTTTTGCTTCTGCCCGTATATGTATTAGTGTATAAGCTCTTCTGGGCAGGGACCCATTTTATGTGTCATGGTCTCTGTGTACAGTTTTATCCCTTCCCAGGCTGATGTCTCAGAATGTTGGGTCTATCCCTTCAGCCAGGCTCAACTTTGGGAATTAACACCGATTCTGGACAGTGATGAGTAATCAACGCTTACAGTAGGACGCCTGGGCCAGATTCCTATTTTCTATGCCCCAAGCAAACAGAAGATGAGTGGAGTTGAGGATGCCAGCATTTCTTAGCGTTGAGTTCTCCTCTTGGCCGAGGAACAGCCGGGCTGTAATGTAGCCTTTTCTTCCTGGCCTGATGGCCTTTCTCACAGGGTATGGGGAAGAGCATGGAGGAGAGGAGTGAGGGGACCAGCTGTGTGTGTGCTCCCTGCCTCTATCTATAAGCCAGACTGCAGCCTCCACTGATGAGCAGTTCCATGTAGGGTCTAGACGACCTCTGAGGACAGGGGAGTCATCTGGTGACCATGCATAAAAACGGACATGGGAAATCTTTTCTAGTTGTGCATTGGTGATTTTGAGGCTAGAAAGACCTGGTGACTTACTTCCAAGATTAGCCAATAAAAATCATTTGGATCACAATAGAACACTGTTGTCTGACTCGCTTGCTTTGGGTATGTCATCAGGAGGAGAATGCCATGTCTGGTGACGTACAAGGCCTGGTAGGGTGTGAAAGATACTTAGTGAGATGTGTTGGCACAGTGGCTGACGCATGAACTCAAACATGCTGGTGACTATGAGGACAACAGAGGACCTGGCACCATTTCATTCTGTTCTACATAAAGCTGCCATGTTGTTGTGGTTGTTAAGCACTGTGCAGTCAGTTCTGACTCATAGTGATCCTGTATAACATTTCCAAGGAGCGCCTGATGGGTTTGAACCACTGACCTTGTGGTTTGCAGTCCTGTGCTTATCCTACAGTGCCACACCAGGACTCCAAGGCCACCATGCATCAGAGTTAACTCGATGGCAGCTCGCTATCTCTGGATTGATTTCTCCTCAATCATGGATGGGAAACTGGAGAGAGAGAAACTGGGCTGTATCTCAGGGTGTTGGGAGGAAGACGAGGATGTGGAGAAGGCCTGAGGTACACTCACAGGGAACACTTTCAGAATAGGTTTTCTGGTGCTGGGGCAGGCAGATCTCCAATGAAGGAATCTTGAAACACCTGCCCTTTAATTCTTTTTACCTCATTAAAATAAATAAATAAATACATGAACAAACAAATAAATAAATAAAATAAGAGTTGTCACACCCTCACACCCTGAAATAGATCGTTTGTTTCTACCTTTGTAGCAACTTTGGCTAAAAAATCACCTGAGGCTGACTGCCTATTTCAAGTTTAAATAATACTGTTAATATTTGGGTGGAGTCCTAGTGTGGCGTTGTAGGATCAACACTGAACTGCTAACTATGAGGTCAGCAGTTCAAACCAACCAGCTGCTCCTTGAAATCCCTATACAGGGTTGCTCTGAGTGGGAACCGACTTAACAGCACCTAACAACAACAATCTTTGGATAAGATTTAGCAGTTCACTACACGAATCACATTTGTTTTCATTTTCATTTGATTTGATCCTCACAACGTCTGTATGTGATTGATAGGCAGGGGAGGTATTGTTTGCCCCCCTTTATAAGTGATGAATTTGAGGCTCAGAGAGGTTGAGTGACTTCTGTGAGGAAGTAACCCCATAGTCTATGGATTCAACCAATCTGTGTCTATTGTTAGAACAAAAAGGAAAAAAAAGAAAGGTAAACACATTTTTCTTCATGGTAGATAGAATAGCTTTCTACCTACAGAGTAGCTCAGGGTTCAAAACATCTAACTATTTTCATGATATATCAATATTGAGCAGTAGGGGATTAGTTGGTCAATGTATATGTTGTCAAGGAGATGCCAACATTTGATTTTACAGAAACAGAACAATGAAGTTTAACAGCTCAGGTTTCCATGGGCACAGCCTGGAGTATTAAACAGTAGAGATGAAAAAGAGGGCCTGTCCAAGAGGTTATGAGACTCGTGCTTGCAGTGGGGAGACCACCCCGTGCCCCGTTGGCCTTATAGCATTTCTTTCACAGTTTTTAAAGGAGCAGCTGATCCAGAAGCCCTTCTTGGATCTCTGACAAGCCTGTAGATCTAATGTGGTGTATCGATATAGGATACTGCCCAGTTAAGTACATGCAAGAACTTTTGTCTTTGGTATCTTTCTTTGCTACTCCCATGTGACTTACTGGAAGAATACAAAGGGGACAGGGCCCTGGATCTCATCCCACCTGCTAAATTTCTGATTCTCCAACAACCAGCAGCCTACACTGGGGGTCATTATCAAACTTCCCGGATGAAACGACTTGCTTGATTTGGTCAGTTGGGAAAAGTTATAGACTTAAATAAAATAGCAGATGAGGTTGGATAAATAAGTATATTTGTGTTATTTTTCTTTCTCTAGCAATGTTGTTTGGTATAACATGGGGATGGCAGATGCACACTAGATATTCTCCTGTGCTCCCATGACCTTTGAACTCACATGTGTTCATAGGAGCTCTGGTAATGTAGTGGTTACGAGTTGGGCTGCTAACTTCAAGGTCAGCAGTTTGAAATTAGTAGCTGTTCTGTGGGAGAAAGATGAGGGTTTCTGCGTCTGTAAAGGTTTACAGCCTCAGAAACCCTATACAGGGTCGCTATGAGTCGGAACTGACTCCACGGCACACCACCATCGCCATGGTCACAGGATGTTTTGCATCTCCCTGACCTATATCACCTGAAAGTGTGTTTGCTTCAGTTATTATGCTACAATTTCAGTTTAATATGATAACAAATTTCCAGATAGAAATAAAAATAAATATAGTCATAAAATTACCCCTCGAGGGCAGGAAAAAGTCCTTTCTTGCTTTTTCTCCCAAGAGCTCAAAAAGTGACTATGAATTGCTCTTCTTGGAAACAAAAATATTGGCGATGACAATCCTGGACAAAGGAGATCTGAGCCGGCCCATAGCTGGTAGGGGAGTGCCATTGTCCAAAACTCCTGATGGGTCTTGACATGGGATAGATAAAGAGATGCTCACCCTAGATAGATTCTGATTGATCTGTCCATGGGCAGAACACCTCTAACACAGTTAGAACAGAATGTATTATTTTAATTTGGATTGGCTCCTTATGTATCATCTGCTTACGGAATCTATTTTTCTGACAGCTTCTGTATCATGATGGTCTATGAAGAGTCATGTATACAGCATTTATCATACATGGCATCGCTGGCAAAGCAATGAACTGATGAAATTGGGATGGGCAATCAAAACTCCTGCTTATCAAATCGGGAGGAGAGGGTGCTAAGACACTGAAGGGACAGTTTGTATGATTGAATGAATGAGTGTTGGTACTAATTGACGTGAAATGAAATATTAGTTGCTAGTAAAACAGGATTCAAGGCCTTTTAACACCTTATGCAATTGAGACTAGAAAATCAGTGTGTTGATGAATGATCCTAAGATCTGATTCAACACTCGGTTTCGAAAGAGAAATGTTTTAGTGTAGGATATCAGTAACTCCTGAAGTCAAAGTTTACAGGTTGCTGAGATTGTTGGTGTTAGTCACTGTTGGTTGGACCCTGATGATGGTGACCCCAGGTACAGTGGAATCAACTGCTGCCTTGTCCTATGCCATCCCCATGATGGGTTGTAGACTGGTCCATAGGATTTTCACTGGAAATGGTAGACGTAGACCTGCAGGCTTTTCCTGCACCTAGTTCAGAAGGTTCACTAAACCCTGTTCACATCCTTGTAACATGTGCAAGCCTCCACTGACAGACGAAGGGTGGCTGCGTACGAAACGAAACGCATTGGCTGGATCTGGGTCTCCTCCTTTAAAGGCAAGAATTCTACCAAGTCACTAATGCCTCAGTTAACGAGAGTAGAATGCTATTTTCACCATTTCAGTAGGACCAGGTATTCTGGTTGAAATTCAGCTAGAGTTGTTCCAGTAAAAGGAAATCAGAGAAAGTATTCTTGAATTTTGTTGTTGTTAAGTGCCGTCGAGTTGATTCTGACCCTGTACAGGGTTTCCAAGGAGCAGCTGGTGAGCTTGAACCACTGACGCTGCAGTTCAAATGAACTTGCAGTCTGATGCATTAGCCTGCAGCGCCACACCAGAACTCTATAAATACTAGGATATGTTTTAAATAAAAATGTAAGAGATTTATTATTAATTGTTGTTGTTATTAAGTGGTATTGAGTCAGTTCTGTGTAGGGTTTCCCAGGAGTGGTTGGTGAATCTGAACTGCCAACCTTATTGTTTGAAATGACCTTGTGGTCCAGAGGCTGCAGTATAATGTGCTAGACCACAAGGTCAGTTTGAACCACAAGGTTGACAGTTCAAAACCACATGCTGCTGCTTGAAAACCCTATACAGGGTCACTATGAGTCACAACTGACTCAACGGCACTCAAACAACAATTTAGAGGGTTCTTAGATTGAGAGGCAGAGTAACATCCTGGCTGGTCAAAGAGTTAATAAGGCTAGTCTGTTGGATTTCAAAGCTGCTCTGCAACTCTGCTCTGCCTCAGTGAAACATTTATTCAGAAAATTCTTCCACAGGTACATTCAGTGTCCACAAACATTTGAACTCAGTCTTCTCTGGTTTTTGCATGTGTTCTTATATATGTGGACTGAAATATAAAGGAACAAGTCTGTCCTCTACTGCAGGCGGCACTTTGCTGGGGGCACTTTCTTAGTGGAATCATAACATTTCACTGGTAAAATGCATTTCAGAATCAAATTCTTAGATTCTTAGAAATGGATTTTACCAGTGAAATGTTATCTAAGGACTGACTGGAACCCTTGGGTGGCACACGCTATAAGGCACTGGCTCCTAATCAGAAGGTTGGCAGTTCTAATCTATATCTAGATGTTTTAAAGAAAGTCCTGGTGATCTAATTCCAAAAGACCACACTCATTGAAACCCCTGTGGAGCCCAGTTCTACTGTGACACACATGGGATTTATATGACTTGGAATTGACTTGGCAGCAATGGCTTTGTACCAAAGACTGACTCATGCTAACGAAAATGATGGATAAAACTTCACTGCCAATGAAGTGTAACGATGCAATCCATCAGGTGGCGTTACCACCATGGTGGCTGTTGTGGAAATTGAGGTTTAGCCTCCTTCAGCCTGGGCTTCTGAGTGACTATGGTGAGCTGACTGGTTTGGGCAGTAGAGTGGGAGAGAAATAGCTTGCTATTGAATGTGTGAAGATGTTGGGTTTGTTTGGTAATAACCAAGTCTGTCCTGACCGATACACTAAATCAGCTACACCCTCTTAACATCTAGTCTCTAGCAGGTGAAAGGAGCCCTGGCAGTGTTGTGGGTTACAAGTTGGGCTGCCAACTGCAAGGTCATAAGTTCGAATCTACCAGCCACTCTTCAGGAGAAAGATGAGGCTTTCTGCTCCTTGTAAAGATTTACAGCCTCCAAAACCCTATACAGTGTCACTATGAGTCAGAACCGACTCCGCAGCACGCAACCACCACTGGGAACAGTGCTTGAGACCAAATAAGATGTTTAAATTTAATCTACATTAAAATCTTGGAGACTGTAATCCAGATCATCTCAATTCAATTAATTTGTGTACTTGTCTCCACCCTCAGTACTTGGTCCCAGCCACCGTCATGTCTGAATTATTGTAAAATCTTCCTTGTACTTTCTTTCTGCATTGGATTCTATGCTGGGTGCATTACTGCGTTCTGCACCGATCTTAGGGCTAACAAGATATTGGTAACATCTCTGTGTGTAAGTGGAATGAATGATCATGATTCTTTTTTCTTTTTTTGCTGAAGGAACACAGTCAGAACATCAAGGCCAGTCATTTGCCCCAGGGCCGATCTTGATGTGCGACAGGAAAGGGTGGAGCAGATGGTCACTGGATGTACAGAGAATCAGAACAGAAGGAACAGAGTATTTGCAAGCACTGTTCCCATCAGCCAGTGGTGCTCTGGTAGGTAGTGGGGGAGAGTCTAATTCCTAGCCCAGTTTTCTTCATTCTGGCTATCACCTTTCTTGTTATCTGAGATTTCAAGGTGCAGTGGGCTTTGGAATAAACTTATAGTTGCATTCCGAAGAAACCTCAAGCTATCAAAAATTAAATGAAAAACAAATTGCTTTAATGTCTTTTCTTAAAAAAAAAAAAGAGAGAGAGAGAGTATTTGAGGTTCGAAATGTTCACACTCTCCGTAATTAAATTATTTTTCTTATAAGAATGCTAATAGTAAAGGTATTTGAAAGGTTTATTTTGTCACTGAAAGCATTCTACTATGAACTGGTTAATCAAAACTGACAAAAACAAACCTAAATATCACAGCAGAAACCTGTTTAGTCATATAAGATTGAAAATCAAAACCAGGACGCTGGATTGCTGCATAGTTGATTGCCAATGATAATGAGAAGAACAAGGTGGCACCTGGGCAATAGGCCACTGAATCTACCACTTCTGTGCCTCTAACCAAGTAGTTTGCTTACTTGTGTGGTGCTGGTACATGCTTATCATCATGCTGAAACAAAGTACGAAAGGTATAAGGCCAATCATGTTTTATTATTTATATGATGAAAATGTGTGCAGCAGGAGCTAAACCTATCCACATAGTCAATATCATCCTTGGGCAGTGCAAATGGCTTACTCTCAATTGTTAACCTAAAGGTGCATGGTTCAAAGCCAACCAGCAGTGCTACAGAAGAAAGGCCTGGCCAACTGCTTCCATGAAGGTCATGATCCAAGGGCATATTTTGTTAGGGAAAGTAAGGAGGGGTAGGGTTCACCTCCACTTGGTGTCAGGGCTCCCTGATACTAGAACACCAGCATAGGGTAGTGGAGTGGAGATGAGTCTGGATTTGGAGTCAGGACACAGCAGCAGATCTTGAAAAACTTATTTAACCTTCCACCCCCAAGCTTTCAGTCCTTTTAATTAGACAAAAGGAGAGAATTCGATGCAGTGCATGGGATCTCGCAAAAGTTCAATGGTTCAGTGAGTTACTGGGTACAAGGTAAGGTTGAGCAAATGCTAGGTATCATCACCTCCAAATCACCACTAAAACACTTTCCGGTGTTATGTAATTTGACCTTTGAAAACGTGCAGTATTATTTTACCCAGGAAAAGGTCCTGACCTATGGGGTTGAGGAGCAGAAACATCTCCATAACAGTTTTCCCCATAAGCTTTTCTGGGGGAAAACATTATCTCCTAATATAGCTACGATTTCTGTTCCAACAAAACCAAAACGTTTCTCCTCAGTATGTGGAGTCTGCTGTATCCCTCACAACCATATGGCAAGTGTGTGAACAGGAACAGAGCCCACTGATTTTTAACAAGAAGGGAAGGAAAACATCCATCGGACCATGTAAAAGAACTACATATAAAAGTCCAAAGATGCAAACAGACAAAAAGAACAGAATACCTTATAAACTAGAAAACAAAATAAATTTGATTCTGAAGAAGTTAGTATTTTTCCTTAGATGTCTTTGAATTGATGTTATACTGGATGGGGCAGAGCATCTGTTTCAGAAAAATGTTCTAATGACCAGATGGAATCGTTTCCAATATCAAATCTCTTTAAAAATCAAAGAATCTATGATGGATCACACTGAGTCATCCAAAAAGTTACATTGAGATTCTAACCTGTGGGTCAGTGAATATGACCTTGCTTGGACACACGGTTTTTCTTTAAGGATGTGATCAGTTCAATGATTGAGGTCCTACTGGAGTAGGCATGGTGTGTTCTAATCCCCTCTGAGTGGTGTCTTGTGTAAGGGGAGAACAGCCAGGGAAACAGTGTCACATGCAGCAGGGAAATGCCATGTAAAGATACTTCTAAAATTCCAGGAACACCAAACGTCCAGGGTTACCAGGAGCTGGAAGAGACAAGGAAGCATTTTCCCCTGGAGTCAACAAAGAGATCATGGCTCTGCTGACACCATGAACTTACATTTTTAGCCTTCAGAACTGAATAACAGTGAATTTCTGTTCCTCAAAGTCAAAAAAACAAAACAAAACAAAACAAAAGGATTATGATCAAGAAACTTTTATGTCTGTAACACAGACATGAGTTAGAATCAATTCAATGGCAATGAATTTGGTGTTTTGCTTTTTTTATAGTCACAATTACTTCTGTGACTCACAAATAAATAATCTCCCAAATGAATTACAGTAAGAGGAAGCAAAGGTGTTTTGCATTTTCTAAAGTGGTGGTGGTGGTTATGTGCCGTGGAGTTGGTTCTGACTCAGTGACCCTTTACAGGGTTTCCGAGGCTGTAAATCTTTGCAGGAGCAGAAAGCCTCATCTTTCTCCCGCGGAACAGCTGATAGTTTCGAACTGCTGACTTTGCGGTTCTCAGCCCGATTCATAACCACGACGCTACCAGAGCTCTTTTCTAAAGTGGAGTGCCATCTTAATTTCAAATTGTGGCTCCTCCATGAACAGGCTGCGGGGAAGTGTCTGCAGTGGATGTCACCATGTGATCTGACTTGTAAGCCCAAAGCTACATATATTGTGTAAAGGGGAAAAGTACCTGCCATTTGTTAGACCTGAGTGGTTGCCAGAGTATGTGCCTCTCACTAAATGGACACCATTGAATCGCATGTACAGTGTTTGCTCTGAAAGTGAGTAATTGAATGAAGGCTAGAAAGAACGTCTCTGTAAGACAGAAAGTATAGAAACTAATGACATAGTTTGGAACAATCTTCTTCCATGTCCCCAAACTGTAACATTTGATAGAAAAAAATTCCAGAAAAGTTGTGTGGGTTTCCTGTTTTTAGGAATAACAGGATAGTGAATAATAATAATAAAAAAATCACCAAGAAGTAAAACAAATCAGATACAAAAGAACAAATGTCATATGAGCCCACTTATATGAAATACCTTAACAACAACAACAACAACAAATAGTTGCTACTCAACTGAATTGAACTCAACTCATGGCTACCCCGTGTGGATCAGAGTAGAATTGTGCTCCTTGGAGTTTACACTGCTATTTCTAGAAGTAGATTGTTGTTGTGTGCCCTGGAGTCGGTTCCGACTCATAGCGACCCCGTACAGGGTTTCTGAGGCTGTAAATCCTTCCGGGAACAGAAAGCCTCATCTATCTCCTGCGGAACAGCTGGTAGTTTTGAACTGCTGACCTTGCGGTTCACAGCCCGATTCGTAACCACTACGCTACGCTACCATAGCTCCTTAGAAGTAGATTGTTGTTGTGAAGTATTATTTGAGTCGGTTCCGACCCATAGCGACCCTGTATAGGGTTTCCGAGGAGCAGCTGGTGAGCTTGAACCACCGACCTTGCCATTCAAACGGCTTTGCAGTCTGGCGCATTAACCCACAGCACCACACCAGGACTCCTTAGAAGTAGATTAGTCAGGATCAACTCAGCAGTCGGGTTTTTTTTGGCTTAATTTTATTTCAAGGCTCCTTCTGGGTGGACTCAAACCTCTAACTTTTTGGTTAGCAGCTGAGCACATTAACTATACCACCCAGGGACTCCACAAAATATCTAGAATAGGCAAAAAGGACTGGGGTCGTGGAATATGGGGTGTTATTGCTTAATGGGTAGCTGAGTTTCTGTTTAGGATGATGAAATGTTCTGGAAATTGTCATGACAGTTGCACAACATACTAAATGTAATTGACATCACTGAAATGCACAGTTAGGGATGATTAAGATGGCAGAAAGTGGTATTTTAGAGGATAGCCTTGTCTGAGGAGTTTTGAGAACGCTAAAGTCTTCTGGAGGCTCAGGGCTGGTCAGTTGCCTTGGAGATTTTTCATCTCATTGCTGGTTGGTGATTTGAGATGAGGAATGTTGATTTGAACACTTCTGACTTGCACCCTGCCCCCTCCACCCAGGGCCCTTCTTCCTCCACCCGGCTCTGGCGGAGCAGCTGAACTGCCTCCCGCTGATGTGGGACCACAGGTGCTAAAAACTTTTGGATATTTCACACATGGATCCAAATTGTCAGGACTGCCGTTAGGAAGCAAATGATTCCGGCAGGTCCGGGACGTATTGGTGTCAGTGCTGGCATTGCCCAGCTCACCTGTCCTGTGATTAAGTCACGGGGCTGCCGCTTGTTCCCTTTGGGATGCAGCCAGGCTGCATTTGTTCAGGGGAGAAAGGAGGCTCTGTGTACTTGGGCGCCTGCATCAATGGAAACGGCAAACAGATTCCTGGAGAAGAAAAGAATGAGAAAGTGGGCGGGCGGCGGGATGATTTCGCAGCTGTGGTGAAAGGTGTCTGAGTCAAGGGTGGCTTGGTGGCAAGAAACAAAAGCCTACTGAGCCTATTCAAGGGGGTTTGTTGTATGGGGATAGAGGATCTGGAAGCTCACGGAAGGAAGTGGAGGCTGACGTCATGGGACAATCCTCCCCAACTCCTCCTGCCCTGGCCACCACTACTCACCTCTTCCGCACTTTCTTTCATCCTTTTTTCTTTCTTTGCAAGACCCTTCTCCTGTTACTTGGGCTGCACCATGTGGCTCATGATGCCTAAGTGGGCTCCTGCGGGAACCTGGTTTTATAGTTAACACATCTGACTCTATGAGGAATTCTTAAGGCAAGTGATTTTGGAGTCCCCTGGGTGGTAGGTACCTTTTGGCTGCTAACCAAAAAGTTCAAAGTCTACCCAGAGGAGCCTCACAAGAAAGGCCTGACAACCGAGTCCTAGCTATCAGCCGTTGAAAACCCTGTGGAGCACAGTTCCACTCTGACACACACGGGGGCGCTCTGAGTCAGAGTTGACTGGTTTGGTAAGGCAGGTGCTCACCACTGGTCCAATCACCTGTAACCACGGATGGGATCAAAGGATGAGCTTCCATTTTCTGCTGAGTGGCATGGGTGTGGTGGTGGTAGTAGAGGTAATGGTGGTTGCATGCTGTCGGGTTGGTCCCGACTCACGGGGACCCTGTATAGGGTTTGTTGTTGTTGTTAAGTGCCGTCGAGTTGGTTCCGACCCATAGCGACCCTGCATAGGGTTTCCAAGGAGCGACTGGTGATCTTGAACCACCTAGCTTGTAATTCAAACGGCTTTGCAGTCTGGCGCATTAACTCACAGCGCCACACCAGGACTCCTGTAAATGGTTGCCAGGCTGTAAATCTTTTTTTTTTTTTGACCATCACAGAAAGCTTTATTACCACAAGAGGAAATCAAAATGCGCCGGAGGCACTCATGGAAGCATGTGATGTAGATTCAGGGAGAGGGGATGGCAGGTGAGAACCCCACCAATCACATTTGGGTAGTCTTCACACCAACAGGTGTGTGTGGCTCAGGAAAGACTTTGTGGGCTTGAACCAGTGACGTGCTGTGTGTGTGTGTGTGTGTGTGTGTGTGTGTGTATGGTGGTGGGGAGCAGCTCAGAAGGTCAGTCTTGCTGAGCACACTTCCTCCTGGACAAAATAAAGGACATGGAGTCAGAACCAGGAGGAGTACTAGCTGCACAGACAAATGGAAAGCAAATTAGGCCCATTCAATCTGTAAGTGTGTTTCACACCGATCATACAACAGGAGGGAGATGGGAGCACTGGCTTCTATCGGATAGCCTTTCTTTTACATAATATGCTTTTAAGAATTAAACATTGCTAGGGCCTTTCCCCTCGCTAATAGCAAGTAACACACAATTTCCAAGCTAGCCTTTTATAGCTCTTGCTATCTCTTATTATCTGTTATTATTTGGATTTTGAACAAAATTGATGGAGTAAGAGCCAGTAGAGAATCCTGTTTGATCTGGAAATTTTCTGTGGAGAGTCCAAAAGGTCGGAGAACCAAGTTCCCAAGATCTTCTAGTTTACCTAACATCTCTTCCTTTAGTCTCTCATTACGTTCTTCAATTTGCTTAGGCAATCTCATACAAGCTTCTCTTGCTTGGTGTACTGATGGATCTTTCTCTAAGACAGATTTATAGTCTTCCAACGCTTCATCCAGCTTGTCTGTCTTCTTGTACAACTCCGCTTTCCTCAGTATTGCGCGGATATAGCTTGGGTTTAACTGAATTGCCATCTCTTTCTTGTCCTGTTTCATCCTTGCAGCAGCTCAATTTGAAAATAGAATAGACCAGTCTGTTGGGAAGCAGCCTGGGCACGTTTGAAGGGCTTGACTATATGAACTTTGGGCTTCTATATAATCTCCTTTCTTAAACTGTTCATTTCCCTCTTCCTTTAGTCGAGAGCTCTCCTCTCTTCTTTTCTGTTTCTCTTCATCTGACATATCTTTTTCCAGTTCTATGAGGTATTCTTCATCTAGTTCAGAGGAATTTACATCATCAGGTTTGTCCTCTGCCTTATCTACTCCTGGTTCCTCCTTGTCAAATGAGTCACTGCAATCATGAAAGCATTCCTCTTCTCCCTGGTCTTCCTGGGGATGGGCCTGAACATCTTTGAGCAATGATTTGCTCTGGGAATGCTCATCTTTGGGATTAGAAACTGTAGGGCTGACATACTCTGACTCCTGAGGATCTGTAACCATCAAGCCATTGATCATATTTTCTGGAACTTTATAGTTCTCTGATTTCTCCCCCATGCTGGATTCAGTGGGGGAGGTGAGGCTGAGGTTCTCCTACCTGCATCGCTTACCGCCTAGCTGCTGGCTCCAGGTAGCTTCTCATAGCTTCTTTGGAGCTCTCCTTCCCGGCCACTAAAAACCCTTACTTCCCCAGGCTGTAAATCTTGATGGGAGCAGAAAGCTTCCTCTTTCTCCTGTGGAGAGATTGGCAGATTCAAACTGCTGACCTTGCAACAAGCAGCCCAACTCATAACCCATTATGCTACCAGGGTTCCTTATACGTAGAATATGGTGGAGGCTGTGTGTCACTAAATTGCTTCCGAGGCTGTGTAAGGTTGATTTACTTATAGGTTGGTAGATTTATTTACTTATAGGTTGGTAAATTTGAACTACTAAACTTTTGGCTAGCAGCCCAGTTCATAATCCACTATGCTGCCAGGGCTCTTTAATGCAGTGTAGGAGCTCTGATGAAGTAATGGGATTAGGATTGTAATGGTAGATAGACATCTGTAGAATGAAAGCTTGACAGGGCCACCAGCAAATCAAAATGGGCCTAGCTGGACCTGTCCTGCCTGGCTGAATACTGGGCCAGATGTAAAAATGTTGTTGCTGTTAAGTGCTGTGGGGCTGCTTCCAAAAAGGGTGGCATGTAGAGTCGATTACTTTCTGGAGAGGATGGGGAGGCAGTGTAGCCAGGAGGGGCTTTAAAGATTGCCAAGTGGTAAACAGGCTGAGTAATTGAAGGTCCTGATGAGAAGAAAGATCAAACATTTGGAGGTTCTAGGGGACAGAGGTAGCTCCTGGGAGAGTTGGCCCGTGAAGAGGCTATATGATTGGACATGGGGAGTGGGTGCTGGATATGACATCTCTGAGGGCTGGTCTGGTGTACATATGGGGTCTGATGTAGAAACATCTTTATAAGTGCCATATGAACAGATGGTGTGGAGACAGGACCATTTAAAGCTCAGAAGTGGCTTAGAGTCTCAAAGAGAAACTCACCTGCACCCACCTTAGC
This sequence comes from Chrysochloris asiatica, assembly GCF_000296735.1. NCBI lineage: Eukaryota > Metazoa > Chordata > Mammalia > Afrosoricida > Chrysochloridae > Chrysochloris > Chrysochloris asiatica. Next base: position 13,979,032 of record NW_006408578.1, read on the forward strand.
CAATGAATTGTGGGGAATAAGAACAGGAGGAAAAAGTAGTTTCTAGGGAGAGCCAGGTTTTCAATTAGAGCAGAGGGAAGAGGGAGAGAGGGGCCTTCTATGTGGAAGGTTGGCCCCTTCACATAGCATCAGAATTAGAGGCAGTTAGAAGGAGGTGATGAGGAAGACAGGAGTGGGTGAGGTGGACAAGGGGATGATGTTTAAGGGTGGATACAACCAGTGGGGGTAAAAGAGTTCTTCATCCCAGGCAAAGAGGCAAATAGCTGATGTCACATTGAGTGGAGGTAGAACAGAGCCATATTAGAGGCAGGAAGGAGTCCATGTTTGGTTGGCAGAATATGGTAATTGAAGGAGGAGACAGAGTTGAAGAGTTACACACACACACACACACACCACACCCCCCACCCCCAGTCAGGATTCTGGAATAAGAGGGATGCCAGGTTTGTACCAAATTGATCTTTTGGTACAGAGATCCAGGGAGCTCAGAGCATGCTCAGTCTGAATGTGAAGGTTTGGAATTGTTTGGGATGCTTGCATGAAATTTCCCGTGGGAAATTTATGGTGAAGTGGCAGTGTATCTATGGAGGAAAAATATTAGGAGTAGAACTATGGAGGAAAAATATTAGGAGTAGAAATATTAAGACAGAAGTAGTAATGAGGAGTATAGAAAATATTTCTGAACAGAAAACAAGAGTTTTGTTTTGGGGTTTGATTAAAAAAAAAAAAAAAAAAAAGAGTGTAAAGCAAAGAAACAAAACACCAACAAGAAACCAAAATTTCCAATTATCAATTAAGTATTAAGTATCAGTCAAGTGCCCAGAACTGAGAAGAAATTATTCCTTACTATGTTTTACAATTGTGGGAGAAAGATGAGGTTTTCTACTCCCTTGAAGATACAAAGCCTCAGAAACCCTATACAGGGTAGCTATGAGTTGATACCGACTTGATGGCACCTAACAAAAACAATCATATTTTACAATATCTTATCAACTTGCTTTCACATGACTCGAGTTTATAACTTTAGATAGTTTTGCTTTTAAAGTGCTTTAGTAAGCATTTGATGTCACTGAACAGTGCTAATGGTTAATGTGCTCTGCTGCTAAACCAAAAGGTTTGAGTCTGTCCACTCAGAGGTGCTTCTGAAGAAGGGCTTGGCGATCTGCTTCTGAAACTCAGCATTGAGAACCCAATGAAGCACAGTTCCATTCCGACACATGTGGAGTTTTAGTGTTTAGCTTACAGTTTAAGTTAAATTTTATTGATAATTTATATTCCAGGGTTTCAGTTACATTATAATCTTTTGACCAAGGTGTTTAATAGTTCTTGGCTGTTGGATGAATACCTAGTGACACTGTGTATGCATAACTTTATTATTTTAACACTCACAACCTGTGCTTTATTGTATAGTGATTTAAAAAAAACAGAAGCGCCTCCAGGCATGTACCAGTGATGGTGAAAATTAAGGCAGACTAAATGTACAATGGAATCCTGGCGTGGTGCTGTGGTTAATGCGCCAGACTGCAAAGCTGTTTGAACTGCAAGGTCGGCAGTTCAAGCTCACCAGCTGCTCCTCGGAAACCCTCTACAGGGTCACTCTGGGTTAGAGCCGATTTGATGGCATTTAACAACAACAGCAACAAATGTAAAATATGAATCTCATTCTTAATAACCACGATCTGTATACATATATGTAACTGGTAAGACTTGAGGAATTCATTTGTTTTTAGATTGCTATTTGACAGACAAGTCAGAATGCTCTGGGGCTAAGTCCTTAATAAACCTCTGAGTTGCAAATGTCACACACCTGTCAGCCATGAATGGTCCTTTCTGTTTTGAGCAGCTAGTGATGTCATTTTGCCTGATTTTAGCTGCTAGCATGGGTTCTCTTTCCATGAACTCGATAGCAATTAGTCATTTCAGCAGGCCTTCACCATCAGCATCTGCTCCCAAGGCCAGTTATGTGCGAGGGAGTGGGGCACAGACAGTGCTTTGAGAATGGCAGTGTTCTGATGCAGATGGTGGTGACAAGGCCATCTTGGCTGCCCCCCGTAAAAGACAATGCACTGGATGGTGCCTCCACCCACATCCACTGGACATGTGGCTCTTCATGCCTGTGTGTGTTCCTTTTCTGGAAGCTTCTAGCATAGCCTTCCCAGGGATCTCATGATGCCGCTTTCTTGCTGTGGAGTCGATTCTGATGCATTCGCTGGCTCAACAGAGCATCCATGGCCGTGACCTTTCAGAAGCACACTGACAGGCCTGTTTTTGAGGTGCCTCTGGGTGGTTTCAAACTGCCAACCTATTGTTTAGGAGGCAGGGACTACAAAAATGTCTAGGGGAACACCTCCTTTCCATAGCCCCGTCTTTCCTCCCACTTATTCATTTGTTGTTGTTGTTATGTGCCATCGAGTTAGTTCCAACCCATAGTGACCCTGTATAGGGTTTCCAAAGAACAGTTGGTGAATTTGAACTGCTGACATTGTGGTTCAAAGTGACTTTGCAGTTGAGCGTGTTAACCCACAGCGCCACACCAGGACTCTACCTATCCTGTTCCCCTCTGCAAATGGGCTTCCCTATCCAGTGCTCCCTTAGAACACCCCAGTGACCTTCCAATCATCAACACTTACTGGCCTTTTTGGGGGCTTTCTCCTGTTTGACTTGGTGATAGATACAGCGCTTAAATAGGAATCAAAACATAGGCCTTGGGATTTTAGCTTGAGTTTTCGCTCATCATGTCTTTTTACTCTTCTTTCAATCACTAGATATTCTTCTTAAACCCAAACAGGGGAGTTGAATTCCTTGGCTCAAAAACTTTCCATGGTCTAAGGAGCTCTGGTAGTATAGTGATTACGAATCAGGCTGCTAACCTCAAGTTTGGCAGTTCAAAACTACCAACGGTTCTGCGGGAGAAAGATGAGGGAGTCTGCTCCCGTAAAGATTTACAGCCTTGGAAACCCTGTGTAGGGTCACTATGAGTCAGAACCGACTCTATGGTACTTAACAACAACAACAACAACCTTTCTTATGAGCAGGGGCAGATTACCCAGGTACCTCTCTTACTGGATACTCCATCTTTGTCAGGGATTGTACATTTGAAGAGGTTTTGATTCTGTAGGAAGGTTTTGCAGGATCGGGAGGGAGAAGATTCCAGTTATTCCTAGTACCAGAATCTTCGATGTAGTGAAACATGTAAAATTTTTCATTGCAGATTAGTAAGTAAGCACAAGTAAGACTATGCGCGCCTTGGTCATTGTATAAACTAACACCGTCTGTGGGACTTAGTACCAAAGTTATTGTTTTCATGGCCACGCTTCATCTCTTTCTGCCAGCTTTACCCTAGCCCATGCATACTTGGGTGGGGCTATTTTGGGTCTAGGCTCTTAGTCTGGGCAGTGGTTCTTCAGTGGTAGCATTCCTGATTTCCAGGTTTGATTCTCCGACAATGTGCCTCATGGGTAGTCATCAGTTATCGGTCAGTGGAAGCTTGTGTGCTACTATGATGTTGAATAGGTGTCAGTGGAATTTCCAGACTAAGAAAGAGGAGGAAGAAAGACCTGGTGTTCTACTTTTGAAAATCAGCCATTGAAAACTCAATAGATCAGAATGATCTGACCCATAACTGATCATGGGGTGATACAGGACTGGGCAGTTTTTTGTTTCATTGGGTATGGGTTTGCCATAAGTAGGGGACTATTGCAAGGGCAGCTAACAACAACAACAGCAACACATTACATATTTGGTCCAAAGATTCTGCCTTCCAGTTTCCCCTTTCTGACCCCGATATGGTCCATGGACTTCTATTCATTTTCAAAATTGAGTTATAAACTTAATGTGACAGCTTCCTTGGTCTTCATACACCCCACCCCCCACATTTGTGATATCCCCCACCTTTATTTCACCTATGCTATATAGCTCTTATATTGTATTATAGTTATTTGTGTATTTGCTTATTTTTTTCTCAGAATTATGGGCCTAATTCATTCATTTAACCTACTATCTTTGGACATGTTATCAGGAGGGACCAGTACCTGGAAAATGATATCATGCTTGGTAAAATGGAGGGCTAGGAAAAAGGGGAAGCCCCCCAATGAGATGGCGTGACACAGTGGCAGCAGCAGTGGGCTCAAGCATAGCAACAATAGTGAGGATGGCTGAGGATCGGGCAGTGTTTCGTTCTGTTATGCACAGAGTCGCTATGAGTCAGAACTGACTGGATGACAGCTGACAACAGGAACAGCAGCAGTATCAACAGCAACTAGCTTGTTGTGCCTGGCATTTAATCAATGCTCAGCAAAAGTTTATTGAATAGAAATGAATAACTTAACTCTACCATTTGACCACAGTCTTTTAGGGGTATGAATTGTTGTTGTTTTTTCATAGAATTTAGCTCTGTGCGTGCCACATTTGTTGTTGTTGTTAAGTGCCGTTGGGTTGATTCCGACCCTTAGCGATCCTGTAGGGGGTTTCCAAGGAGCAGCTGGTGAGCTTGAACCACTGACCTTGCAGTTCAAAAGACTTTGCAGTCTGATGCATGAGCCCCCAGTGCCACACCAGTACGCCACATAGTATAAGTTAAATAAGCCCAGGATTGGGCAGTGTTTCATTCTGCTGTGCATAAGGTCGCTATGGGTTGGCACCGACTTGATGGCACCTAACAACAGCGACTAAGATGGTAATGTAAAAAATGGCCCAGTAAAGCAACAGTACAACATTTTCCAGATAATATTTCATGATAGGGAGTAAGATGGGCAAAAGATGGTGATCTTGCCAGTTTTAGAGTTGAAGACCCTGAAGAACAAAGACTTTGCATTGTGGATAGATACAGATTCCATAACTCTACAACTTTCTAGTTTGCTACTTATGTTGGTGACTTTGGTAGAAACCAAATGCTGTCAAGTTGGTTGTGACTCATAGCAGCCCTGTTTGTGCAGAGTAGAACTGCTCCATGGCCGAGACCACTGAAGTAGTTTACCGGGCCTGTCTTCCGAGGTACCTCTGGAATGGATTTGAACCATCAACCTTTCAGGCTAGTGTGCTAGCCAGGACTCCTGGTAAATCTGGTAACCAGGTAGTGTGCCACTGAGTTGGTTCTGACTCACAGCGACCGTGTGTAGGGTTTCTGAGGCTGTAAATCGGAGCAGAAAGCCTTATCTTTCTTGGGAAGAGTGACTGGGAGACTCGAACTACTGACCTTGTGATTAGCGGTCCAGTGAGTACTACGCGACCAGGACTCCTGATGAATTTGTTAGACATCACAATAGTCACTGCTGTTAAAGAAACACCTTGTTGGAGAAGTCTTGGCAGAGTCAAGTGCTCTCATCAATTGAACGCATCCTCCCAGGTTGAATGTGGGCAAATAGGTCAATGAACCCTGAGACCTTTGGCCCCATCAGGTCAGGGCTCTTTTGTTACATGAATCTCACAGCTCTAGCCATTTCTGTGAACCCTGGTGCTCAGCTCAGCTTTCGTAACAGGTGCTTATGTGGCCAGTGTAAAATCCAGGTTCATATTATTTTCCTTTCAGACCTGGGTTGGTTTACTTGGCCCCAAGTCCTGGAGAGTTTCTGCTCTGTGTCAGGCTGGCCTGCACCTCCTAGAATGAACACGGGCCCTGGGACCAGGAAGGAGGCAGACATATGAACACACATACCTGAGGCCCTATGGGAAGAAAGATCTATAATGGGCGTGGACCAAGTTCCCAGGTGCACAGAGGAGGGAGCTGGGCTAGGGCAAGAATTGGGACTTGGTCCATGGGATTTTTTTTTATCTAGATTGAATGATTCAGGACAGGTAGGCAAGAGAGATAGAGGTGTCCAATGGGAAGGAGACAGGGAGGAGGCTGATGGGGGAAACATTTTAGCGAAGAAGGAAAGAATACCCAGAATGCCCCTACCTCTCACCATGTGGCAATGTGAAGCATGACCAGGTAGTCTGCTCATCCACAGTGCCCAGCTGCACCTGGCTCAGTCCCTTCCCCTGAAGTGTTTAACTCTGTTTCCGTTTTCTCTGCACACACACAGGCATGTAGGCGCACGCACACATGTACAAACACACACGGGGGACATACACAGGTGCCCACATTCCTACACATACGAACACAATTGGGCTCACATGCATGAGCACACATACATGTGTGCATATAGACACACACACACATGCAAATACTGTACACATATACACTTTCCAGCTTTCAGGATCTCTTATTTGAAGGCAGTAAGATGGGAACACAGGCTGAACTCTCTTTTTCTATTTCATCTGCTGATTCAGGTCAGTGCCCCTGCCACCTCTAGCTAGAAGGGTTTTGTTCCTGTTGAACAGCAGAAAACAAATGACCAAGAGGCATGAAAACATGGAGTTCAAGCAAACAGAAAGAAGGGAGAAAGCTACAACTGCTTTATTGTGGTAGTTATACAACCAAGCACTTTGCTAACACTTACCTGGAAAAAACTCTGCCCTGCCTCAGGGCTTCATCCTATTTTAGGGACTGGTCAAGCTGGCACCAAGAGTAAAACACAGAAAGTTTAAGTGGCAAGTATCCACTTCCTTGTTTCACAGATTTTAACAAGGAAGGCAGAAGAGGCGTTAAACTGTAGCAGCGTAAGAAGTAACAGAGCAAAAGTCACTGGGCTCTTTCTTGGAACGGTTTCTGCCAAACCAGTTATCATTTCTCAAGCTTCCTGAAAGCCTGCCAAAAGCTGTCAGCATAAGCAGAGAGGCTGAGCAGCCAGCACTGAGTGTTCTTGTCTTTGGGCATCATGCTGAGCCGTTTTTACAGTTGTCTCTGTAATAAACCAATCCTTTGCTTTTATTTTAAGTATTGCCATTTGGTAGAAGGAGCACTCAACAAGGAGTCAGAATCCCTGGGTTCTAGTCCTGCCAGACCACCATATCTTCTGTGGGCGTCAAACTCTTCACCACAAGAGGAAAATCAGTGGAGTCCAAAGGTCCCAAGAGTCTACGTTCTGTACCAGAGGTTGGCAAACTGCTACCCATGGGCCAAATCCAAGCCATAGCTGTCCATGTAAGAGACTTGTGAGTTAAGGTGGTTTTACATTTGACATGGCTGAAAAAAAATCAAAAGCTGTTTTGAGACATGTGAAAATGTTCAACGTTCGTAAACAAAGATTTGGTGAAACACAGCCATTGTCTTTCATTTGCGTATCGTCTGCAGCAGTAGTTGGGACAGAGCCCGCATGGCCCATAAAGCCTGAACTGTCTACTATCTGGCCACTGTTCACCACGGTACAATATATATCATTTCCTGCATTTAAAGAAACAATAATGTCTCCTTGTATTACTGTAAGAATCAAATGACATACTGGAGTTAAGACATTTTGAGAAAAAGTGAAAAAAGCATGATGTAAATATTCATCATTCATTTAATATTGAGAAAAGCTACCAGGTGTTACTGGATGTGAGCGGAAACAAACCTTTATGAAAAACATGCAAAAGTTTTGTTTTTTTTTTTTAATAATAAAAAGCCACAGTTTTATTCAACAGGATTGAAAATGTCTAAGCATGACTGTAGCTAGTGATTCTGGATGATTTTTTAAATACCTTAATTATTTAAACTATTGCTATAATTCTGGTTAAGGAGCTCTGGTAGTGTAGTGGTTACGAATCAGGCTGTAAACTGCAGGGTCAGCAGTTCGAACCTACCAGCTGTTCCATGGGAGAAAGATGAGGCATTCTGCTCCTGTAAAGATTTACAGCCTCGGAAACCCTGTTCAGGGTCGCTATGAGTCGGAACCGACTCCACAGCACACAGCAACAACAGCATAATTCTGGTTGAAAGTAAATGTAAGAAAAAGGAAAATACCACAACCCTCCCCAAACCTTATTTCGATATTAATGTTTTAAAAGTTTTTTTATTTCCTAATTGAACCTCACAAAGATTGACAAGCTCAAAATCTAGTCTGTCCTAGAGGGTCACCAAGAGTCAGACTTGACTCAGTGACAGTGGTTACGAATCGGGCTGCGAACCTTAAGGTCAGCGGTTCGAAACTACCAGCTGCTCCGCGGGAGAAAGATGAGGCTTTCTACTCCCGTAAAGATTTACACCCTCGGAAACCCTATACAGGGTCGCTATGGGTCGGAACCGACTCGACGGCACTTAACAACAACAACAACAACAAAATATAATAGATGAGATTCACTTGTCTGTATATTCCGTAATAAGTTGCCTACAGGCAATACTATGCCTTAAACCACTGAAAGATCTAAAGGGGCAAATGTTGAAACAAAATATTTTAGAGAAATTAGAATAGCCATAATTTATGTCTTGGTTACAATAATATTATTATCAACGGTTAAATAGTTCATCCTTCAATTACGTGTTTAACAAGATAAGCCAAATTCTAATTGACCATAAAGTTTATTACTCAGAAAGTTGGGGGATAAAATGAACATTGTAAAAGAGGTTGAGTCAGTTTCAGTTTTGGTAAAATGCAAAAGAATCTAAGTTTTCCATAAGAGGTCGGGAGGCTCAGAGTGCCAAAGAATAACCTAGAAACAGCTAAGCTTGGTTTTCTAATCCTTTTCTACTAGTGAATGTCTAGGAAGCTTCCAGATCTGCTCAGTCATCTGACTCTTTTGTGGTTGTTGTTATGTGACGTCAAGTGGGTTCCGACTCAGAGACTCATAGAGACACTAGGGTTTCTGAGGCTGTAAATCTTTGCGGGAGCAGACAGCCTCATTTTTCCCCTGCGGAGTGCTGTAATGGCTGACCTTGTGTTTATTGAACAGAGCTTTGGTATATCCTAGTAAAAATGCTATTCTTTCCCCATTAATGCAACTGGTTGTCTGGTTAACAGATTGAGTCTCGGTGTGGCCACAGCCTTCCTGTGAGTATGAACACACTTCACACATAAAGCAGGCCTCCCCCACCCCCCGATTCTCCCTGAGGTGTAGAATGACGGTGCCTGGGACAATGTGTTCACCAGAGACTAAGTACTCAAGCTCCACTATTACACTCCTGAGTTGGTGATGAACTAGCTGTGGGGTCTTAGGCAAGGCACTTAATCTTTCTGAGGCTCAACTTGCTCCTCTTCAAATGGGAATCATACTAATACTTCATAAATCTGTGAAGACTAATAATCTGTGGAGAAGGGCTAACCATCTTGTTCAGTATATAGTACCCTTTTAACAAGTGTCTGTTCTTATCATTGTGGATGGTGAAGTAGATAATAAACCAAAAGAAGGACCAATATATATATATATACATATTGTGGTAAATTTATATGTAATAAAACATCTGACATTCCATTTCCACATTCTTCACTTCAGTGACATTCATTGTGTTCAGCATGTTGTAAATCATTACCACTATCTGTTTCTAAATGATTCCTGTCACTCTTAACTGAATAGAAGCAATATTTTTTGCAAACTCTGGGTCAGACACTGAACATCATCTGTTTAACCCACTGGATGTAAGGGATGAACAAGTCTGGCAAAATTTCTCATTGATATTAAGTAAGTCTTCCTGTAGTGCTCTTGGCGGACTTAACCATCAGTTAAGTGTGTACTATTAATTGAAAGGTTGGACGTTCAAATCCATCCAAAGGTGCATCAGAAGAAAGGCCTGGTGATCTGCACCTGAAAAGTCGTATCCATGAAAGCCCTGTGGAGCAGTTCTGCTCTGCACATACACAGGGTCACCATGAGTTGGAATCGACTTTTCAGCAACTGGTTTGGCTTTTCTAATACTCTTGGGTGAGCAGAGGTATTTCACCACTTGCTGAGTGGTATTTTTTCCCTCTTTTTTTTACACTGTAAAAGTGATTAACTACACACTAGTCATTTGATGTGTCAGGAATGGTTAATAAACAATGACGAAAGATCTTTTACATCCTCACAATAAACACTGCTGCTGCTTCTCACCATCTTCCTTGATAAACACCATCTGGAGTGAGCTTTCAGCTGAGCGGCTACTCCTGGTCATGAGGTAGGATCAAGCCATCTAAAGATTTACTACTTTTTTCTTTTCCCCTTTAAGGCCTGGTGACTGGCAGGATTCTCTAGTTTTGGATGCTGGATCCTAGTGACTCCCTTCCCATTTTTTTTTTTTTTTGGGGTGGGGAGGAAATAATGTTAGGTAATGATATTTACTTTTTTTCCAGTTCTGTGTCCTCTCAGCCTTTTACTGAGCCTGGCTGTAAGGAACTGGGAGTCTGGAGTGGGGAAGAGAAAGGCAGTGAATGGGAGAGGCAGGAAAGAGGATTTCAATAGTGAGCTGTGTGTGATGAAAGTATGCTTCCTCTTTAGTCTTTTTTATTTTATTGTAATGTTTTATTGTGAATTATGTGATAGTTTACATGGGAGAACATTAGTTATACATTCCTCCTATCGTATATCATTTCATTGCCATGGTTACAATTCTCTTCATGCATCATCAACCAACCAAGGGGTATACCCTACAAGCCTGTCCCCTAGGCATCACCACACAGTCCCTCTCCCTCTCTGTGTCTAAAGTCTCCAGCTGCTCCATCGCTCCACGCCATCATTTCTGCCTCCATCTCAGGCATCACTGCTTCTCTGGGTAGGGTCCCGCTCTCCACTCTTCTCCCTTCATGGTCCCAGGGACCTCCGCTCTTAGGCTGAAAAGTTAATCACTCCCCTCCTTGCTACAAAATGTCTACCTTTACATTTCCAACCCTCACAAGCAGTCCTGATAACAATTATTCACTATTGTATCACAGAAGACCTATCTGCATTTCATTTCATCAGCCCCGCAGGACAGATTGGACACTACTCACTGGAGATTCTACCTTCCTCTAAGCCCTCTGGATTTAGGTTCCCTCTTGAAAGCTTGTAAGTCAGTCACTTCTTGCCTTTGTAGCCCTTCCATTTTGGGTAGCCAATGTCCAAGTTGCCCATCCTTGTCTACTCTGTGTATGGAGGGGGTGGGAATGATACTTGCTGTAAGGATTTGTGCCCTCTTTTGAGCTACTGCCTCCATAGGTGTAGGTCAAGTTCATCAAATTGTATGAGAATACTTTTTTTTTTTTTTCCTCTTCTTTTTTCTTCTGGTTGTCCTGGTCATTGAAGCTAGGACAAATGGGTATTATCTGCAAGTGTGGGTGTTCTTGTGTATATGCCCTCGCTTCTTATCAGCGGGACGCTTCACTCTCCACTCTAGTCCTCTGTGGCTATGTCACTGACTCTGGGCCCAAGAGTCCCCAGGTCTTGCCACACTGCTGGCCAACCAGGTCTTCACTGGGGTTCACAGAAGTCTGTTGAACATTGTAGGGCTTAGTTCACCACTTCATTGCTGTTTTTCCCTCACTTCCCCTTATCAGTGATTAGTGTGGTCACCAATCAGAACGTGTATTCCCAACTTAGTTTTGGAGGGGGGTTTGCACTGGCCACTTGCCTTGATGTTTCCTGGGCAAGCAACATGTTTGTTCTTGTAGTAACAGTTGGATTGCCTCTATTGTTTTGTATTTTTCCTGTAGGTCTTTCTTTCAAGAAGTATCTTCTGTTCTTCTAGACACTCCAGGCTGGTCTGGTTGTCCTTTCAAGTGGAAATTTCCCCTCTCTGAAGATCTGGATGTGGTTAAGGTTTCCACCTATGTTGTTGTTGTTGTTAAGTGCCATCGAGTCGGTTCTGACCCATAGCGACCTTCCAAGGAGTCTTATGTAATGCAAAGGCTCCGCAGGAAGCCTCCTTCACTGGGCATGTTTTAGCCCCATTTTAGGTATTTCAATCAGTTATAGGAAGAAGATGGACTTACAAGCTTTCTATGGTGATGTTTCTGGCAATTCCTTTCTCTCCCCTTCCAGTGTCTATTTTATAGTATAATGCAAGGAAAACCAAGATTTAAAAGACAGCCAAGCATCTTAACATTATTCCTCCCTTTTCCCCATTCCAACCATGGCTCAATCTCTGTATCCCAGAGCCCTGTTGTTCTAAGGTTGTGCATACATCGTTATTTACCTCTGTCCCACTTAGCGCATGCAAACCTGCCTAATTGTTTTCCCATCTGCTTTGTTCTTCCATTCTCCTCTCCCTTCTTGTATATTGCCCCTCTCCCCAACACCCAAAATATCCTGTGTCTAATCTCTGCCCTGTGCTCCACCTTCTCACTCCCCTCACCCCACCCCCACATCCAATCAACCAGCAAGAATCCGCCCCCCTTTAGTATGGGTTCTTTTTCTTAGTCTTTTACAGTAGTGGTCTTATGCAGTATTTCTCCTTGTGTGACTAATTTCACTCAACATAATGTCCTCAAGGTTCATCCATGTTAGGTGGTGGCTTGCAGCTTCCTTGTTATTTTTCAAGGTAGCATAATATTCCATTGTGTGTATGTACCACAGTTTATTTATCCATTCTTCAGTTGATGGGCACTTTGGCGGTCTCCATCTTTTTGCTGTTGTAAATAGTGCTGCTATGAGCATTGGTGTGCATATATCT
>NW_006408578.1:13998321-13999514 GCF_000296735.1 Chrysochloris asiatica
TTTACCTTCTTCTACATTGTACTTGTTTTGATCATAGACTGACCTCCCAGATTCTCTGAGTTTGTTCTTGTAGTTTTGTTCTGTTCTCAACTCTTCCTTCTGTTGACTTAATTCAGGGAGGTGCTGCCACGTGTGTCAATCTCTGGTTGTTGTCTGTTCTTGTTGGTTCTCAGTCCACAGAACTCCCTTTAGGATGTTTTGTAGTGCAGATTTGGTAAAATCCCTTAGCTTCTGTTTATCCTGGAAAGTTTTGATTGCACTGTCATATTTGATTGATAGCTTTACTGGATAAAGGATTCTTGGATGGCAATTTTTTTCTTTCCGTGTTTTATATATGTCTCCCCATTGCCTTCTTGCTTGCATGGTTTCTACTGAGAGATCTGAGCTTAATCTGACTTTCTTGCATTTGTATGTGACACTTCTGTTTTCCCTGGCTTCTTTCAGAAGTGAGTCCTTATCTTTAATTTTTGAGTGCTTGACAATGATATGTCTTGGTCATTTTCTTTTGGGGTCTATCCTTCCTGGAGTTCGTTGAGCTTCTTGAATGTTTATCTTTTCACTTTTCAGGATGTTAGATAAATATTTCTTCCAGCAGGTCTTCAACTATTTCCTCTGTGGATTTGTGTGATTTTTCTTGTTCTGGAATGCCAATAATTTTTACGTTATTCCTCTTCATGTTGTCCTACATGAAACTTAGACCTTCTTCAGATTTTTTTTTTTATCCTTTTTTTGTGTTTGTTCTTCTGTCTTAGTTGCATTGAGAGATTTATCTTCCAGTTCACTGGTTCTACCTTCCATCTTGTCTGTTCTACTCCTTTGCCCTTTCAGAGTATTGTCTATTTCTGATATTTTGTTATTGATCATTTGGACCTCTTTCTGTAGGTTTTTAATTGTTTCCAATGCCGTATCTATCTTATTTGATTGTTCCTGTATCACTTTCCTGACTTCTTCCTTATTTTTCTCATTTCCATTGTAAAGTGTATTGAAACATTTTATAATCATTTTTCTGAATTCCTTTTCAGGCATTTCCAAGGCCTGCCCTCCTTCTAGAATGGAGTCCAGGTCTACCTCTAGGTCATTTGTCTCAGACATTTTATCTTGTTTCTGGACATGTGTTGATATGGTCATCTGCTTTTGCTTCTTTGACATGTTTAGTGTTTATCTGTGGCCTTAATACTTAAATGAGTATGTGT
>NW_006408578.1:14000509-14008947 GCF_000296735.1 Chrysochloris asiatica
ACAATCTATAAGCCTTCAAACCTTCAAAATATTCCTATCTCTGTGGTTCCGAGTTTTGGAGCTCTGCCCTGGATCTGCTTTGCCTGGTATTCTGTGGTATTGCTGACAGTGAACTTCACTGCACCTCCATCCTAGCCGCCATCAAGCCCCACCTCCAAGCTCTTTAGTCTTTTATGAGAAACAGGAGTAAAGGTCTGAATGTATTTTTGGATGCTGAGCTGGTATTTTTTGAAAACTGCATTTACTTAGACAATGGATAAAGAAGAGAGTAGAAGAATTGATGCATTTGAGGTACAATGTTGAAGGAGAATATTATAAGTACCATAGATTGCCAAAAGGACAAACAAGTCTGTGTTGGAAGAAGTACAGCCAGAACTCTCCTTGGAAGTCAGACTTGGCTTCTCATACTTCAGACATATTATCAAGAGGGACCAATCCTTGGAGAAGGATATCATGCTTGGTAAAGTGGAGGGTTGGTGAAGAAGAGGAAGACCCCCAATGAAATGGATTGGCAAAGTGGTAGAAGCAATGGGCTCAACTGTAGCAACAATTGTGAGCATGGCTCAGGGCCACACGGTGTTTCATTCTGTTGTGCAAAGGGTCACTATGAGTCGATTTTGACTCAACAGCATCTAAGAACAACAACAACATCACTTAATGCTAAATCGGTCTTAAAAGAAACATGAGTGGAAAGCTCCGTGGAAGGGAGGCTCACCAGACTTCAGTTCCCTTACTTTGGACATAATGTTAGGAAAGATCAGTTGCTTGAAAAGGACATCATGGTTCATAAAATAGAGGGTCAATGAAAGTGATGGAAACCATCTTGAGATGCATTAACATGTTAGCCTCAACAATGGATTCAAACAACAATCGGGAAGATGGCACAGGACTAGGAAACGACCTGCTCTGCTGTAGGTTAGGTTACCACGAGCCAGAGCCAGAGGGCCCCACCCTGGGCCAGGATGGGGCCTCACTGTAAGCTCTACGATGACTGGACTTTTGATATGTTCTGTACCTCAAGGGTACCTGACACATCATAAGTACTTAATAAATATATGTTGAATGAATTGTTATCATCCTGGTTCTGGGTATGTTATCTCATAAGCCTAATGCTATAGCTCTCCCTAGTGCATTCATTTGATTGTACACTTCTTGAAATATTTGCAAGGAATGAAACCATTTTTATTTTGGTCGTTCTTTGTCCTCCTTCTCACCATTCTCTGATATCCATCCCTACACACACATTCTAGGAGCTTCTCCATATGTAGCTTATCTATCTTACAGTTTCCCAAGTTTCCCTTTTTTGACCTAGCCAATTTTACCTTCCCCAAAGTCTCAGACCGTAGAAGAATTGATGCGTTTGAGTTATGCTGTTGGAGGAGAATATTGAAAGTGCCATGGGCTACCAAAGAACCAATAGATCCATTTTGGAAAAAATATAACCAGAGTGCTCCTTAGAGGCCAAGATGGCAAAACTTTGTCTCTCATACTTTAGACATATCGCCAGGAGGGACCAGTCACTGGAGAAGGATATCATGTTTGGTAAGGTGGAGGGTCAGAGAAAAAGAGGAAGACCCCCAATGAGATGGCCAAGTGGCAGTATTGATGGACTCAAGTGTGGCAAGAGTAGTGAGGTTGGCCCAGGAGCAGGCAGTGTTTCATTCTGCTATGCATAAGGTTGCTATGGGTCAATACTGACTTGATGGCACCTAACAACAACAACAAAGTCTCAGAATAAATAAATATGTGGCAGGGACTCAATGGCCATGCTGTTATACATTAAAAAAAAGGGAGGAGATGGCCTCAGCTGCTACTTCAGGAATGGAAAAGGAAGACGGGACTACCCCTGCTGTCCCCCCTCCCCCATACTAGAGACTTGTTCTCTAATTGCTCAGCTGGACCACCTGACCCAAGCAGTCTTAAGAGAACCAAGTTTTCATAATTTTGCTCTCCGTATGTTTCACTACGAAGTCCTGGTATGGCTTTGTAGGATAAGCACTGGACCACACTGTCATTTTAAACTGTAAGGTTGGTGGTTCAAACCCAAAAACTGCTCCTTAGAAACCCTATACAGAACTGACTCCATGGCACTTAACAATAGTAACATATTTCACCACAAGGAGCTTTAGTGGGTTATGTGTTGGGCTGCTAACTGCTAGCTCAGCAATTCGTATCTACCAGTTGCTTCGTGGAAGAAAGATGGCATTTTCTACTTCCATAAAGATTCTTAGCCTTGGAAATCCTAAACTAGGCCGTCGCTATGAGTTGGAACCTACTTCAGGGCACACAACCACCATCACCACCATGTTTCACCACATTTATAGATATGTTTATAGCAAAAGTAAGTGCCCATGTAGAAATATTCTCTGCCAGTCCTTAACACTTGCGGGCATGTGCCCACTTTCTCTCACACACCTGTTTTGTGTGGTTGAGGGACTCTAAATCTTCTCTAAGAAGAAAGAAAAAAGAGAATTCCCACAGGCGAATGTGGCCCTGAGGACGTTGTCTTTGGTTCCTGCGATGCATCGACAGAATTGCAGACCCCCGACCCCTCGTTATCCAGGCTCTGGTGTAGGTAACTGGGGTAACGGAAGCAGCTTCCAAGGTACCCCGGGTGGCGGCTGGCCGCGGCCGCTCTCTCCTTGGGACCATTATGGGAGTCCGCACCACATGCAAACGTACGGGCCCTGGTCTAGACCCCATGGGGACTGGTTTGGGTCCCCATCCCTTGGCTAGTACTCCAAGTCTCCTGCAGGGTCCCAGCAGCAATTCGGCTACTCCTGCGGACAACAGCAGATCCACCCCCAGGGCTCTCCAAGGACCCCTACTCCATTTGGATCAGGGCGTGGTTGAGAAAAAAAAAGTCTAATGAGGTAGAAAGTTGTTTTAAGCCTTCAGTGCTTGAAGACCCTTGGACTGGCTTAGAACCAGCATCCGTAGTGGATATACACCAACAGTACAGCGGGACTCAAACATTCACAGGCAACAAAGGAAGGTACTTTTGTTAACATTTATGAAATTTCAACGGGAAGCTTCCTATGGCCGGAACATCTTGAACAGAATTGTTACTTGTGTAATTAAGTGGAACCTTAAGAAAAATGTCTTGTTAGGGTCTTGGTATTATGTGTTATTAATATTAAAGAAGAAATATGGTAGGGTAATTTGTAATATTTAGCTCTTTGGTAGTGACTACTACATTTCAGAAGATTCCACATATTTATAACTTGATTCTATGATGGACATTTGTCTTTTTATGTTTCCCCAATATTTTTGAAATAAACCTTTTGTCTTTCTAAAAAGAAAAAGAAGAAGAAGGAAAAAAGAGAAGAAAAAATGGACGGAAACTTCTTTCTCTGGTGCTACGATATGGTAGGTTGGGTCCTGTAGACCCTGAGATGTAAGATGTTTATGGGTGTAAGATGTTAATGAGTCATCAGTGTCAGTGAAGGGAAGCAGGAGGAAGCAGGATGGGGCAGAAGAAAAAAACTGAACTGCAACTGTGTCCAAACACAGCTGTAGCCAACCTGGAGGTGAGTTCATCTGCCTCCTGGCTTTGAGCGTCACTGGAAGGTGTCTGGAAGAGGATCATACCAGTATCCCTGGGACCTCTAATCTGCTCAAAGTTCTTAGTGGCCTCCAATGATGGATGGGTTCCCATAAACTCTGTAGTTACAGTGAACGTGTGTGTTGCATCTAGACCAAGACCCAATTGTGGTCAAGGGATCCACCTTGTGAAATCTGCAAGCCAATTCAATTTGGTTAAATGATGCTTTAAGTTTGTTTGTGGGCTACAGTTGACACCCTAAGGGTGAGTTTGTGATGGGGATGGAAGCCAGTACTCATACAGCCCTCACCTTGAATGGAAGTATATTCTGGAACTTCTTGTGTCCCTTGGTTGAACAGTTGGACAGGGTGCCATGATTTGGCATTTCCAATGGCCCATAAGGTGACCTGTGTGTACTACATGAAGAAAACACCAGTGTACTCCAGCGTGAGTTCTCTCTAAAGGAAAAACCTAAATGGAAGGGCGTTTGCTCTGTAATTAGACTACGGATGAGGACACAAGGAAGACACAACAGACTTAGGATTCATTTATCTTATTACTGAGTATTGCCAAAGGCTAATACTTGTTTTAAATACCACACTGCCTGAGTTCAAGTCCTGGCACAAGCGTTTCCTAGCTGTGTGACTTTGGTCAGGTTATTTACTTTCTCTGTGCTGCAGTTTCTTCACAGTTAACTTGGGAGCAAAAATGACCACAATAACATCACAAAGGTTGTGAAAGTGTTATGAAGATTAAATGACTTGAGACTGATGTACTTAAGTAATATCTAGCACACAGTAAGCACTCTATAAAAGTGAAGTTTTTTTTTTTTAAAGTTATGATTTTTTGTGCCCACTTAAAATAGGTAAACCCAAAGATTTTAAACCTTAAAGATGTTCGAAGAAGAAAGAAGGATGTGAGGGGAAGGGAAGGGTAGAAGTGGATATAACATTTAATTCTTTCATCAATATTTTTGCAATAAATACTATGTTCCAGATACTGTTTAAAGAAGTGGAATTAACCTCATAAATATGACATAGTTTCTACTGCTGAGGATTCATTGGGGTCTCAACTTAAGTAAAACATCACAATCTGATGTCATATGTGTTAAGGGAAGCAGTCATTCATGCAGGGGGAAGGCTTTGCGAGCTGGGTCTCTAAAGGCGAGGTGGCATTCAGAAGGGTGGTGGGAGGGAGGACCTGGCAGGAGGAGGGCCCAGCATTGAGGAAAGCAGGGGTGTGTGGATGAGTATGGGACTCAGGACTCAAGTGAGCTGGGCCGCTGCTCTGCATTGAGAATTCCCCAGCTGCAATTTAAACTTCATTCTACAGCAACGAGCAGGGGCAAAATGTGATCAAATTTGGAGACTCCGAAGATTTCTCTGTCTCCATGGCACTTGGGAGTGGGCACTGGAACTGGGGAAACCATGGCGCTCAGCCGGTAAGTTGAAGTCCTTTTCATTAAATCCTTGCTACTCAGAGTAAGGTCTGAGGACCAGTAGCCCTTAGGTCACCCAGGAGCATCGGAAATGCAGAATTTCGAGCCCCAACCCAGGATCTGCATTTAACAAGACTCCCAGGTAATTTGTTTGTACAACAAACTTGTTGTTGTTATTAGTTGTCCTCAGGTGGGCTCCTGACCCCTGATGACCCCAGGCACAATGGAATAAAACCCTGCCCTGTCCTGCACCATTCCCATGATGCACTGTGAATTGGACCATTATGCTTCATAGTTTTCACTGGATGATTTTCAGAAACAGATATTGCTAGGCCTTTATTCCTAATTCAACATTGTGTGGAAGCTCCACTGAAGCCTGTTCACCATGATAGTAACAGACAAGCCTCCAGTGACAGATGAAGTGGTGGTTCCACATGAGGTCTCTTGCCCAGGAATCGAACCCTGGCCTCCTGCATGTTGTTGTTGTTAGGTGCCCTCAAGTCGGTTGTCTGCACAGTAGATTGAAACACTGCCTGGTCCTGTGTCATCCTCACAATCACCGCGGCTGCCACTGTGCCAATCCATCTCGTTAGGTGTCTTCCTCTTTTTTTTGCTGGCTCTTCACTTTACCAAACAAGATGTCCTCCTCTAGAGCCTGGAAGGTGAGAATTCTAGCAGTCAGCTACCACTATCCCCTATAATGAAGACAAAGACCATTCAAGTCTGGAATATGTTACATACTTAGGTTCTGAGTGTTTCTCTTACAAACACCCTCTCCCTCACTCTGTTGCTAGGAAGTTGAACTCAATGAGCAAGAAGAGCAGGGACTTGGGGTGAAACACTGAAGGGCTATTGTCTCTAGCTTCTCCACGAGTCCAGCTGCCTGTCAGCGTTCTGACTACTCATCTGTATCCATGTCCCAGACTTTTCTCAATTCAGACAGGGCACAGACGTGCTTCAAGATGTTTCTGCTCATCAAGTACTTAAACATCATCACAGTCATATTTCTGGGCCACATCAGAAGATATAACCTCTCCCTGTAGTTCTTTGTCCTGTCTTCTGCATTACTTTGTAGCAAATCTGTTTATTACCTTTATTTTCAAATAGTTCTCTATGCCACCATTCTAGAAATTTCCAAGCTGGCTTTTAGTCTCTTTTTCTTATCTTTTCAAAAGTGATTCACTTTACCAATATGCTGACAGGAGCAGCTATTATCCACTTTGGTGCATAGAGGAAGAGAGCTATTTTCCTCATCCAGGATGTATTAATCTCTGAGAAATACAGTTCTGGGATGTGTGAACCCATGAGATTCTAGTAACCCCCCAATATGGCAGACGTGGGAAGAAGATCCTGATATCTGAGTGCTGCTTTTCCCTGGCACACACCCAAAGACACATGTACATGGGCTCAACATCCCACTGCCCAAATAAATGAGTCTCTCTAAGGTTGGTAGTTCAGACTTACCAACTACTCCTCGGAAACCCTAAACTGGGTCACTATGAGTTGAAACTGACTTGGTGGCACTTACCACCAACAAGAAAGCACCAAAGACTTTTATGGAAGCTGAAACCAGAGCTTGTAGCCCGACCCGGAATTTTTTTTCCCCCAAGATACTTTAGAATTGGTATGATATTTCAAAGCATCCAAAAATTTAGGGGAATCATGAAAATTCCTTTCTTCTTTCAACTTCATATGATAATTAAAAAGCAAAGCAAAACAAAACCCTTGCAAAGCTACCTGGGTGTATCTTACTAGATCAACCCCTAAACCAGGTATCTCTCCACAGAACACCCAACTTGACAGCCTGTTCTTAAAGGGTGAATGCCACACAGATGTGCAGGCTGCTCATTCCAGTGCAGGGGTGAGCACAGAGGAGGCAGTGCTTCCTCACCCGACAGACCTGAGGCAAATCTGAAGAGATCATGTTAGAGCCTACATCCTGTGTTAATCTGACAGTGTTTTTCTGCTATTCATAAGGTTTTCAGTGGCTAAATATTCAGAAATAGTTCATCACTCCTTCCTAGTCTGTCTTTGTCTGGAAGCTCATCTTAAACCTGTCCACCATGGGTGATCCTGCTGGTATTTAAAATAGCCGTGGCATAGCTTCCAGAATCACAGCAAATCATAAGCCACCACAGTAAAACAAACTGACAGGTGATTTGATCAGACAGATGTATTGATCATTAGTGGTGATAGGAATGCAAAGATTGGGAGCAAAGAGGAAGGATCAGTAGTTGGAAAATATGGCCTTGGTGATAGAAATGATGCTGGAGAACGCATGATAGAATTCTGCAGAACCAATGATTTGTTCATTTCAAATACCTTCTTTAGAAAGCATAAGAGACGAGTATACACATGAACCTGACCAGATGGAATACATAGAAATCAATTTGACTACATCTGCAGAAAGAGACAATGTGAAAAACTCCATATCATCAGTCAAAACAAGGCCAGGGGCAGACTGTGGAACAGACCATCAATTGTTCATATGCAAATTCAAACTGAAGAACATGCTCAGCATTTCTCAAGGTGGGGGAACTGAAGAAAAATTTCAAGTCTCGACTTTTGTTATTAAAAGAGTCTCTGGGAAAATTAATAATGATGCAGAAAGCATCAAACGAAGATGGAAGGAACACACAGAGTCACTGTACCAAAAGGAAATGGTTGATGTGCATCCATTTCAAAAGGTAGCATATGGTCAAGAGCCAATGATACTGAAGGAAGAAGTCCAAGCCAATGATACTGAAGGAATTGGCAAAGAACAAGGCACCAGGAATTGATGAAATAAAAATGGAAATATTTCAAGAAAGAGAGGCAGCACAGGAGGCACTCACTCATCTCTGCCAAGAAATTTAGAAGACAACTATCTGGTCGACTGATTGGAAGAGATCCATATTTGTGCCCATTCCAAAGAGAGGTAACCCAATGGAATGCGGAAATCATCGGACAATCTCTTTGAAATCCCATGTGAATAAAGTTTTACTAAAGGTAATAAAGAAATGACTGCAAGCATACATTGACAGAGAACTTCCAGAGATTCAAGGTGGATTCAGAAGAGGCCGTGGAATGAGGGATATCATTGCTGATGTCCGATGGATCTTGGCTGAAAGCACAGAATATTAAAAAGATGTTTACCTGTGCTTTGTTGACTAAGCAAAGTCTTTTGATTGTGTGGATCATGACAAGCTATGGACAACATTGTGAAGTAGAGTATCCCGGAACGCTTAATTGTGCTCATGAGGAATCTGTACCTGGACCAAGAGGCAGTTGTTCAAACAGACATGGGAACACCGAATGGTTTAAAATGCGATAGGGTTATATTCTTTCACCATACTTATTCAACCTGTATGCTGAGCAAATGATCCGAGAAGCTGAGTTATATGAAGAAAAACATGGCATCAGGATTGGAGGAAGACTCATTAACAACCTGCGATATGCAGATGATACAACCTTGCT
>NW_006408578.1:14009607-14017325 GCF_000296735.1 Chrysochloris asiatica
GAGATGGATTGGCAAAGTGGCAGCATCAGTGGCCTTAAGCATGGCAATAATTGTGAGGTTGGCCCAGGTTCGGACAGTGTTTCTTTCTGTTGTGCATAGGGTCGCTATGAGTCAGTACTGACTTGATGGCACCTAAACAACACCAACAACCTGTGTTAATGCACTGGACTGCAAAGTTGGTTTGAACTGCAAGGCTGTTGGTTCAAACTCACAAGTCACTCCTTGGAAACTCTATACAGGGTTGCTATGGGTCAGAATTGACTCAATGGCACTTAACAAGAACAACAATTACAACCAAGACAGTTAGCAAATAAAATACATTAAAACATACAAATAAATAACAAGGATTAGAATATAATATAGTATAGTGGTTGTCGTTGTTGGTGTTAAGTGCCATTGAGTCAGTTTTGACTCACAGTGACCCTTTATAGGGTTTCCAAATAGTGACTGGTGAGTTTGATCTGCCAACCTTGAGGTTGAAAATGACCTTGAGATCCAGTGCTTATCCTATAGCACCACACCAGGACTCCAGTATAGTGGTTTGTTGTTGTATAATGGTTAGACCAGGGTTTTTCAACTTTGTACTATTTACAGTTTCGTTTGAGGGGTTGACCTCTACTCATGAATTCTAGTAGTATTACAGATGTGACAGTCAAAACTGTCTCTAAAATTAACCCCCAAACCACTGTCATTGAGTCAATTCTGATTCACAGTGACCCTATAGGACAGAGAAGAACTGCACTTAGGGCTTTGTTTTTTTAATTAACTGAATTGAATGAGGGTTTACAGACAAGATCATTAGTTTTACATCCAACAAATTACGTTCTTTGTTTTGCCTTAATGATTGCAATCCCCTCCCTGCAACATCAGTTATCCTGTTTCCTCCCTGTACAAATATCCTCTTTCACACTCTTATTTACTTGTGGGATATAAACATATATATATCCCATTCTTCTTAGGGTTTTGAGATAATAATTCTTTATGGGAGAAGATCACCTCATCTTTCTTTTTTGGAAAGGATAGTGGGTTTGAATTGCTGACCTTGCATTTAGCAGTTGAATGCTTAACCAAATGTACCAACAGTGCCAAATGTCCCTTGGGAAGTATAATCACCCCAGCTGAGAACATCTGAGTTAGACTGAAGTTGGAAATCCCAGCTCTGCTACCTACTAACTCTATGATTGTGGATAAACCTCTTAGTCTCTCTTGAGCATCTTTTCTTCATCGGTAAAAAGGGGGATCATGATAGGACTATGCTTAATTATACATCATCTAGCACATAGTCACGTGTCTAACCAATAGCAACTATTTTCATAATGATGAGGACCTCCTTTCACCTAAGGTAAAACTGGAAAGATTCATTCATAAGATTCCAGATACAGACCACATTACAGATGACCACATGATCACACTGTGCTGTAGTATTGATTCACCCTACATTTGGACCAGCTCAAAGAAAAGCACTACACACATCAGATTAGCAGAGAAACTCTAGGAATTTTCAAAGGCTCAGCTAGCTTTAATAAGGGTGCAGGATTTAACCTTGGAAATCTAGAAAACAACAAGGCACAGTAGAGAGAGAGAGAGGGAAACAGAGAGAGACAGAGAGAGAAAGAACAGAGGGTCTTTGAGAAATGCTGCAAAGCTAAAACAAAATCATCCCTCTCCATAAAAAGCCATTGTCTCACTTAAGTGCCCCATGGAGAACTCTCACTGAGGAGAAAGCCCCTTTCTGTCAGTACAAACCGCCACCCTTGCTGAAGAACATGGTGGCTCCATCCATGCCTCTCTTGTATTTTTTCTTTTTCCCTGAAGAAGAGTCCCTTGGGAGTACAAACAGTTAATGTACTTGGCTTAAAGGCTGGAGGTTTGAGTGCACCCAGAGGTGCTTCAGGAAAAAGGCCTAGTGATTGACTTCCAAAGAAGTCAGTCATCGAACCCAGTTTACTCTGACACACAAGGGTCCCTATGAGTTAGAGTCAACTCAGTGGCAACAGACACTGGTATCCTTGAAAACAGAAGCCGACAACTCATCAATGTGTCCTCCAAAAATTTGGACAAGAAATCTAGGTCGAGGCTGCAGTAGGCGCTGGGGCTGGGGTCGGGAGTACCATTGAATAGAATTGCACTGTCACGTTTTGATGAATTGATTATGGGTGCATAAATCAAGCAAGATGCAAGCTTTTAAATGGATTGCAACACACTGCCTTATCAGCATGTTTTCTGACTTTAATTTCTGATTTGATCTTATCTTATGTTTTCCAAGATGGTCCTGAAGAATTTTGAGTCCACAGAGTAACTTATTCCTTCTTTTCTCCTGCCAGTATTCCATGTTCTCAGAGTGTGTATGGATGGGGGAAAACTCCATATGGCACAAGTTAGCAATTTTGAAGCCTCTCCCTTGCCTATAGCAAATTCCTTAGGGTTTGAAAGAAAATTCTGTCTCTATAATGTTCTCTTTACTTTTTTTGGTATATCTTAAATCTCCACTATCAGTTTAAGGCCTTGGTTTATTTTTACATATTATTCATCTATTTTTAAATTTTATGTTTCACACTGAGTTGCACTTAAATCTTACATTTTGATATTCACTTGCATTGTATCAGGGCATTCTTCAGGTGGAAAGGCTTAAATGTACTGATCTATTTATCTATTTACCTGGCCTCATTCCTCACCCTCTCACCCCGGTTGTTGTTAGGTGCCACTGAGTTGGTATCGACTCATAGCGACCTTATGCACAGCACAGCAGAATGAAACACTGCCCGATCCTGGGCCAACCTCACTATTGTTGCCACACTTGAACCCATTGATGCTGCCACTTTGCCAATCCATCTCGCTGGGGGTCTTCCTCTTTTTATCTGACCCTCCAACCTACCAAACATGATATCCTTCTCCAGCGACTGGTCCCTTCTGACAATATGTCCAAAGTATGAGAGACGAAGTCTGGCCATCCTGGCCTCCAAGGAGCACTCTGGCTGCACTTCTTCCAACACAGATCTGTTGGTTCTTTTGGCAGCCCATGGCACTTGCAATATTCTCCTCCAACACCATAACTCAAAAGCATCAGTTCTTCTATGGTCTTCCTTATTCACTGTCCAGCTTTTGCATGCATATGAGGTTATTGAAAATACCATGGTTGGGTCAGGTGTACCTTAGTCCTCAAGTTGACATCTTTGCTCAACACTTTAAAAAGTTCTTGTGCAGCAGATTTGCCTAATGCAATATGTCATTTGATTTCTTGACTGCTGCTTCCATGAGTGTTGATAGTTGATCCAAGAAGAATGAAGTCCTTGGCAACTTCAATCTTTTCTCCACTGATAATATTGTTTATTGATCCAATGGTGAGAATTTTTGTTTTCTTTACATTAAGATGCAATCCACACCGGAGGCTAGAATTCCTTAGGATCTGGGTAGAAAGAAGATGGTTTAAATGAAAAGAATATTAGTGAAGGCACATTGGATACATTTAAGGGAAGCAAGTTGGGCTGGTGAGGCACCGGGGCTAGCACTAAGTTGAGAACTCATCAGCACCCCAAGGCTTGACCATCTATGTGCCTTTCTACAGAGTAGACTGTGGTTGTTGTTAAGTGCCGACTCATAGCGAGGCTGTATAGGGTTTCTGAGGAGTGGCTGGTAAGTTTGAACTGCCAACCTTGCTATTCAAATGACGTTGAGGTCCAGACAGAGTAGTTGTTGTTGTTGTTAAGTGCTATTGAGCTGCTTCTGACCCATAGTGACCCTGTATAGGGTGTCTGAGGAGAAGCTGGTGAGCTTGAACTGCTGACCTTGCAGTTCAAACTGATTTTGCAGTCCAGCATGTTAACCCACAGTGCCACACCAGGACTCCATGACAGAGAGGTGGTGGTGGTGGTGGTTATGTGCTGTGGAGTCAGTTCCAACACAGCGACCCTGTACAGGGTTTCCGAGGCTGTAAATCTTTACAGGAGCAGAAAGCCTCATCTTTCTCCCACAGAACAGCTGGTAGTTTCGAACTGCTTACCTTGAGGTTAGCAGCCCGATTTGTAACCACTACACTACCAGAGCTCCTTTGACAGAGTGGATAGCTGTCTTTAAAAGGCTCAATGCACATGCCAACAACCACTTCAAGTTCTTTGAGTCTGACCTGGATTTGATGTCCCACTTTCATCTCCTCCCTTATCAGCTTCACTTTCACCTTGTTATACTCCATTCACACCAGGACTAATAGATATTGCCTGAATCTTTCTTTTCCAACTCTAGAGCATGTATTGTGTAGTTTCCTCTGCTGAGATCCGTGGTTTGTCTCAAAGTATGGTCCCTGGCCCACTTGCACAAGCTTCACCTGGGACTTGCTCAAAATGCTAATTCTCAACCCTAGCCTGAGACCTACTGAACCAGGGACTCTGGGATTGGGCTCCTCCAGGTGAGCTGAATGCAGTTGAAGTTTGAGAAGTAGACGTGTGTAGAACATCTCTGGTGCTTCTCCCACACCACACCTTTTGTTCCAGGTGTTGCTTTGGTAACCAGCTGTGCTCAGGTGTCGCCTGCCTCACCCACCACACCTCCCCTCAGCTGCATTATCTGTCTCCTTCCTGCCCTTGGGTTCCTCTAATACCAAGCAGTAGGATAGCTGGGGGAGCCTGCTCAGCAGCTCTTAGGCATGTGCAAACCTGGGAATGCTAAGGAGTTAATTAATAGCTCTGAGCAATCCTGGACCAGTGGAGATTGGGATTCAGTGAGTTAAATAGTGCCCTTCGTCTTGGGGTGCAGATGCAGCTCACCTGGCTCCTCAGAGGGTTCCAGTAGGATTGAACGAACCCCAATTGCTCAAAGTTACACTATACCTTAGCACCGCACCTTTTTATTGGCTTCCCTCTTTCCTTGGTTCACTTTTCTCAATCTTCATTTTTGTTTCCTGGGATCATTTTCCAACATAAACTATGTGCATGGAAACCCTTGTCTCAGGTCTACTTACTTGAGTATCCACGCGCACAAGAAAATGTCCTTTCTCTGTCTGTTATCA
Organism: Chrysochloris asiatica; assembly: GCF_000296735.1. NCBI lineage: Eukaryota > Metazoa > Chordata > Mammalia > Afrosoricida > Chrysochloridae > Chrysochloris > Chrysochloris asiatica. The sequence continues at coordinate 14,014,610 of NW_006408578.1, forward strand.
ACAATTTACTCACCTTTTAAGAATCAGATCAAATATCACTTCTAGTTCTTATCGCCTTGGTCTCCCTGTTGTTGGCATCAGGTACCATTCCATTGGCTCTGACTCATCCTATGAGCAGCAGAATGACCCACTGTTGAGTCTTGTGTCATTCTCCCCATCCCGCTGCAGCCCTTGTTGTAGTCACTGTGTCACTTCATCCCAGTGAGGGCCTTCTCTTTTTCCGTGACCCTCTAATTTACCCAGCACTGTACCCTTCTTCAGGGACTGGTCCCTCCTCATAACATGTCCAAAGTACATGAGATGACATTTCACTATCCTTGCTTCTTCTAAGAAGCGTTCTGGTTGTACTTCTTTCAAGACAGATTTGTTTGTTCTTCTGGCAGCTTGTGGTACATTCAATATTCTCCAACACCATACTTCCAATATATGAATCACCTCTGGTCTTCTTTACTCATTGTCCAGCTCTTGAATGCATATATTGTTGTTGTTATGTACTGTGGAGTCAGTTCTGACTCATAGTGACCCTGTACAGGGTTTCTGAGGCTGTCAATCTTTATGGGAGTAGAAAGCCTCATCTTTCTCCTGCAAAACAGCTGGTAGTTTCGAACTGTTGATCCTGAGGTTAGCAACCATATATGAGGTGATTGAAAATGCTTGGGTCAGGTTCATTTTAGTCTTCAAAGTGACATCTTTGCTTTTTAACACTATAAAGAGAACTTTTGGGGCAGATTTGCCCATTGTAATGCTTTATTTGATTTCCTGACTGCTGCTTTCATGAGCTTTGATTGTGGATCCAAACAAAACTAAATCCTTAACAGCTTCAGTATTTTCTCTGTTTCTTTATCATGATGTTGCTTATTGGTCCATTTGTGAGGATTTCTGTTTTCTTTATGTTGAGATGCAATCCATATTGAAGGCTATATTGTATCATTTCATCAAGTTCTCTTTGCTTTCGGCAAGTAAAATTGTGTCATCTGCATATTGTAGGTTGTTAATGAGACTTTCTTCAATCTTGATAGTGTGTTTTTTTTTCATCAAATAGTTCCATTTCTTGGATTATTTGCTCAGTGTACAGATTGAATAAATATGGTGAAAGAATACAACCATGCTATACACCTCTCCTGCTTTTAAACCACTCAGCACACACTTGTTCTTTTTGAACAACTGTCTCTTGGTCTATGTATAGGTTCTGCAGTGTAGATTGAAGTATTCTGGAATTTCCATTCTTCCAAATGTTAGTCATAATTTGCTATGATCCATACAGTGCAATACCTTTGCATAGTCAATAAAACACAGGTAAACATCTTTCTGGGGTTTTCTGTTTTCAACCAAAATCCATTTGATGTCAGTAATGATGCCCCTATTTCCACGTCCACTTCTGAATCCAGCCTGAATTTCTGGCAACTCCCTATCAATGCTGCAATGCCTTTTGAATTATCTTCAGCAAAATTGTACTTGCATGTGATATTAATGATATTGTTTATGATTTCTGCATTCTTTTGGGTCACCTTTCTTTGGAATGGGCACAAATATGAATCTCTTTCGATCGGTTGGCCAGGTTGCTGTCTTCCAAATTTCTTGGCATACACGAATGAGTGCCTACAGCTCTGAATCCATTTGTTGAAACATTTCAATTTGTATTCTGTCAATTCCCGGAGTCTTGCTTTTCACTAATGCCTTCAGTGCAACTGAAGTGTCTCCCTAGTTAGAATCAAAGAGTCCCTTCTTTGTGCAATTTATTTTTACCATTATACCAGCTGCCATAATCTGTCTGGTGTATAGTTCTGTGTGATTTGTTTTCCATACCAGACTAGTGCTGTTGAAATCACACAGTGTCTATTCATTCAAGAAATACTCTCCTACCCCACCCTGCTTGGCTTTTTGGACAGTGCTGAGTTCAGTCAATGTCTGTGGAATTAAAAAGAATATTTAATGGCTCTTAAAGTCACATTGTAACATTATCAACTCATGTGAGTTGCAATAATGGTGTGCTTTATCATTTTCAATCCAGCTGTTGCTTAAAAAGAGGGTCCAATTTAGTATAGCCAGGGCCAGGTTGATGGATAGTCAACCTGTGAAGCCACGCAAAGTCCAGCATTCAGATAGGCCCCATGCTTAATTTAATGCTGGGCTGTCATCATTTTGAAACTCTTAATAATTTTGTCTTTGAACTTGAGCTTTGCAAGTGCAGTCCAGTAAATGATAGAACATGATTTTGAGTAGAAGAGATCCACAAAGTATGGGAGCCCACCCTTCCTTGCGGCACCATTTGCATATACCTTTGTGATGCTCACTACACTAGGGGTTCCAGTGGGTCCTGATGCTCAGAATTAAGGCTATTGTGTTACATCTACAACAGAGTAAGTGGGGCACTGGCAGTCCCAAGTGGCCATGCTCTCTATTAGAGCCAGTCCTTACCAGCAATACACGAGACATCCGCTCCAGTGTCCAAAATTCCCTCCATGCGTTTGCCCTCAATTGTTAGAATCTTAAGGGGACGACCTCTTTTAATTTTCTCTACCCAAAAGACCAAATCATGATACTTTCAAAAAATCGTTGCCAACACCATAATTCAAATGCATCAATTCTTCTCCAATCTTCCTTATTCATTGTCCAGTTTTCATATACATATTAGGTGGTTGAAAATACCATGACATGGGTCAGGCACACTTTAGTCCTCAAAATGACATCTTTGTTCTTTAACACTTTAAAGTCT
>NW_006408578.1:14027960-14038164 GCF_000296735.1 Chrysochloris asiatica
GAAAAGAATGTATATTGTGCTGTTGTTGGGTTGAATGCGCTGTACACCTCTATGAGGTCAAGTTGGTTGACTGTGCTGTTCTAGTTCCTCAGTAACCTTTTCGAGTTTCTTACTGGTTGTTCTGTCTCTTTTAGAAAGTGGTGTATTAAAATATCCCACTATAATTGTAGATTGATACAGCATTGGAAACAATTCAAAATCTGAAAAAGAGGTCCAGATGATTAATAATAAAATATCAGAAATGGACAATACACTGAAAGGGGAAAGGAGCAGAATTGAAGAGAAGGAAAGCAGAACCAGTGAGCTGGAAGACAAATCTCTTAATACTGCTAAGATAGAAGAGAAAGCAGAAAAAAGGGGGAAAAAATCTGAAGAGAGTCTAAGATTCATGCTGGATAACATGAAGAGGGACAGCTTAAGAATTATTGGCATTCTGGAACAGGAAGAATCACTGAGGAGACAGTTCAGGATCTCATGGAAGAAAATTTCCCTAGCATCTTGAAAGATGAGAAGATAAACATTCAAGAAGTTGAATCAATTCCAGGAAGTACAGACCCCAAAAGAAAATCACCAAGACACATAATAATCAAGCTCTCCAAAATAAAAAACAAGGAGAGAATCTTAAAAGCAGCTAGGAAAGAGAGAAGTATTACTTACAAAGGCAAGCAAATCAGATTAAGCTCTGACTTCTCATTAGAAAATGCAGGAAAGGAGGAAAGAAGGCAATGGGGAGACATATATAAAACCTTAAAAGAAAAAAACTGCCAACCAAGACTCATCTATCCAACAAAACTCTCAATCAAATAGGATGGTGCAATCAAAACATTCCAGGATAAACAGAAGCTAAGAGGTTTTTAAAAAACCAATCCAGTGCTTCAAAACATCCTAAAGGGAGTTCTTTGGAATGAAAGCCAGCAAGAACAGACAACAACCAGAGATTGACAGATGTGGCAACAGCACCTGGAACTTGGTTGATGGATAGCAGAGTTAAGAATGGAACAAAATTACAGCAATGAATTCAGAGGACCTGTGAGGCCAACCAAAGATCAAAATATTAACAATGTCAAAGAAGGGAAAAATATAGGAGTTTTCATCTTTCACTTTTCATTTTTCACTTATCTCTCCTCTTCACCCTGATCGTTCCCTTACTACACAACCCAGACACCTTCAGGTGATTAGGAGGATACCCCCAAAAGAGTCCAGCATTGTACCCACAATTTTCCAGTGACACAGAGAGGAAACCCACAGGCTGCTTCTTATGACATTCTGACCCTGGGAAGCAGCCCCAAAGTTGACCTAAGCAGGGCTCTTTATCCCTGCCTGCACAGCAAAGGCCAGTGGACAGTATCAATCACAATTTTATTTTTGTTTTTGATTGGTGGATTCTGTCTCTGCTTTTATTTTGTTTCTGTCTTTGGTTTCACATATTAATGAAATACTCATATTTGTGTTTCAAATATGCATTATACAATATAGAGATTCATGTTAAAACTATGCTCAAAATTTGAAATTTAAACTAAAAATAAACAAAAATAAAAAGCAGTCCTTGGGTGATGCAAATGGTTAATGTGTTCTGTTTCTAAACAAAGGGTTTGGAGTTTGAGTTCACCCTGGCAATGTACTTCTGAAAACTCAGCCACTGAAAATCTATGAAAGACACACCTTTAAAGGCAGAGAGTTTCTATGGCTGGAGTAGAAGAGGGGGTCACACAGATCTGAAGCATGAGTATATCCAACATGGTTTGATGATTGAGGGGGACTCATGGTAAGGGTCTGAGAGCTACCACATTCTAGGAGTTCAATTGCCAGTGAGAAAACATGGTCCTCAGTTCTACAATCACAAGAAATTAAATGCTGTCAACAACCAGGAAGCTAGGAAGAGGATCTGAGCTGCAGATGAGAACTGAGTTCAGCTGACACCTAGAATTCAGCCTGGTGAGTTCCTGAACAGAAGACAACTATGGTACCCAGACTACTGACCCAGGAAACCCATGAGAAATCAATGGGTGTGGTTTTATATTGCTATACAGCAATAGAGAACTAATATATTTATATTTAGTAACCTTTGTTGTTGTTAAGTGGCATCAAGTTGATTCCGACCCATAGCGACCATGTATAGGGTTTCTGAGGAGCAGCTGGTGAGCTTGAACTGCCAACCTTGCAGTTCAAAAGGACTTGCAGTCTGGCACATTCACTCACAGTGCCATTTTCCTACTGTTTGATCAAGGTGCCTTGTACCGGACCCTGAAAATTATGTAGAAATCTCTCATCCGTTTAATACAAGTCATATACACAGGAGAATGTAGAGAATGAGTTGAGTTGAGCCAGAATGCTAAGTTTGAATTCCAGACCTGTCATTTGTGAGTTGTTTGATCTTGGGCAAGGTTTTTTATTTCTGAGTGCCCCAGTTTTCTAATAAAATGTAGGTATAAATGTGTATCCCTCATGAAGTCATTTTAAGATTAACTAAAGTAGGACTTGAAAGTTCCTTAGATGAGTACCTGGTACACAGTAAATGCTCTGTATGGTCTTCTTCATCACTCAATAACTCAGCTCCCCGGCTAGCAGAGAACAAAGCATGGATAATGGCAACAGACCTAATGTGGACAGAGTTGTAAGAACTGTCAGTCTGCACACAGGGAGGCCTTTTAGGCTTCACTCAGCCCTGGTAGCACAGTATGTTAAGCATTGTCCTGATAACTCCAAGGTTGGCAATTCAAACCCACCAGCCACTCCGTGGGAGAAAGATGGGGCTGTCTGTACATGAAAAGAGTTTAAGTCTCAGAAGCCCTAATGGGCCTGAAAACCCCTACCTGTCCTGGAGGACCACGATGAGTCAGAATTGACCTGATGGTAGTGGGTTTCGGTTTTGGTTTTCAGTTGCTAATCAGTTGTCAAATCCATTCAGACTTGATGTGTGTTAGAGTAGAACTGCCCCCCATAGAGTTTGCAATGACTGATTTTTTAAAAAAGTAGATCACCAGGCCTTTATTCTGAGGTACCTCTGGTTGGGTTCCAACCACCAACCTTATGGTTAACAGTTGAGTAGGGTAACCATTTGTACCATCGGGGAAAGTCGTTATTATTTTAGGCACAATCCTCATAAGATAGCTAGAGAGGAAGATGATCCTGCTCAAGACAAGAACAGTAATAGCAACAGAAGGGTCAGGAGCCAATCTGATGGTAGTAGGAAAAACAAAAAAAACTATAATAGCCATTATACAAACTCAAGGAACATGGCATTCTGACACCACTCAGGACAAGACTGACATACCTTCTCCCTCTCAGTGACTGTAATAGAGCAGACCTGCTAGCAGACTGCCAAGTGATGATGCTGAAAGGAATTCTGGTGGTGAAATTGTTAAGCATTTGGCTACTGACTGAAAGGCTGGCAGTTCAAACCCACCAGTGATACTTCAGAAGAAAAGACCAGGCCATCTGCTCCTGTAAAGATGGTTGTTGCTGTAATTGTTAAGTGCCTTTGAATTGGTTCTAACTCACAGCATTCCTATGTATAGGGTTTCGGAAGCTGTAAACCTATGCGGAAGCAAAACGCTTTATCTTTCTCCCGCAGAGTGGCTAGTGGGTTTGAACCACTGACTTTGTGGTTAGCAGTCTAGTACTTATTCTGCAGAGCCACCATGCTTCTATAAAAATTACAGTCCAGAAAACCCTGCGGAGCAGTTCTATTCTGTCATGGGCTCATTGTGAGTCAGAATTAATTACACAGCACACAACAATGACTGTGAGCTATCAAGAAAATGCTAAAAATTGTGCTCTACATTCTGTGTACAAAGAAAGTATTTACTGGAGCCCTGCTGACAACAGGTTAAGTGTTGGGCTGCTAATCACAATGTCTGTGGTTCAAACCCACCAGCCATAACACAGGAGAAAGATGAGGCTGTTTGTTCCCATAAAGATTTACAGTGTTGGAAACCCTAAGGTGCTACTCTCTTCTCTAGGTTTGCTATGAGTTAGAATGAATTCTATGGCAGTGGTTTTAGCTTTGGGTTACTGGGTACGATCTGATGCATCCTTTTCATCTAATGTTCGTGGCCATTCTCTGAAGCAGGTGATCTTACCCCACCTTAGAGGAGAAAGAAAGGCAATCTCTGAGCAGTGATGACTGTCCAGGCCTGGCAAACTGGGGGTTAATCCTATCCTTTGTACTCCAGGACCGATAGTTTTCCAGCAAGTGACAGCTCCCTCTACCTATAAAAGCATGTGGAAAGTATGTTTTTATAGGTATTTTGGGGAAATGTCCAGCACCGTATGTGTGTGTGCATGTATGTAAAGGGTTAGTTTGTAAAGAGAGGAACTTTAATTATATGAAAAATTATCAGTGTCTGCCATTAGTAAACCCCAGTCAGCCCAGAGCCTAGCAGAACTGAGCAGAGGGAGGAAGAGCTTGTCATCACTTCTATTCTAGTTCAGCTGCAAAACCAGAACATAGGGGCTATATTTAGTTTGCCCGTCAAAGAGCAAGGTAACTCTGGTGTTCCCTTCAAATCCCGCTTACCTTGCCTAGAAAAGTAGTGGTGGTGGTGGTGGGAGGGGCTTGAGTGAAACCACTCAAGCTCCCAGAAAGAAAGTGGGAGTGGGGAGGACAGGCGGGGAGCTTGTGCAGGGAGAAGACCCGCTGCTCCAGCCACACCATTCATGGAGTTCATCTGATCTTCCTTTTCTGGTTGCTCCTCAAACTGCAAAGGCCTTTGGCTTCACAGAGGCTTCTTTTGCCTTTGTAAAAAAATTGTATGTATCAGACCATTGTGCTTTATAGCATTTTCAGATGTAAACCGTCAGACCTTTATTCCTGGTCTGCCTTTGTCTAGAAACTGCTGTACCCTGGTCAACATTATAGCCACACACAAGCCTTCACTGACAGATGACTGGTGGGTTAGCATGAGACGCATTGACTGGGATTGAACCTGGGTCTTCCATATGAAAGGCAAGAATTTTACCACAGAACCACCTGGGACGCTGCTGCTCTTTTAAAAATAGGAAGAATCTTACGCTCATCCCTGAAGCACCTTCCACCATGCCCAAAATAACTATAAAATGCCAGCCTTTTTAGGCAAGGCCCGATTAAGAAAGATTTAAATACCGACATACATAGGGAGGGGAGTCCTGGTGTGGCATGGTGGGTTAATGCGCTGAACTGCAAAGTCAGTTTCAATGACAAGGTCATCGGTTCAAGCTCACCAGCTGCTCCTTGGAAACCCTATCCATGGTCACTGTGAGTTGGAATCTGCGCAACGGCACTTAACAACAACAACAACCAATACAGAAGAAGGAGTAAAGAAATATTAATTTAAAAAGAAATGAAAAATGACTTTATACATTTTAAAAGAGTCTTTTGCAATGAGTCAGTTTTTTTCAGACCTTTCCTGTTTTGTTTTTTTGCATTCAAATAAATAAAGCTCTTGAAAACATAAGCAGGACGATCATAAAGTAAGCTGATTTCTCCTACTTGCTATGCCAGGCATTGGAAATAGAAAGATGAAAGCTATGGTCCCTGTCCAAGGACTTTGCAGATTAGTGAGGACTCAGACAAGCAACCCAGCCACCAGAGAACAGTGTGGTCAGGGCTCGGAAGTGCAATGCAAATGGCTGGCCACTCAGTGTGAGCCTAGGTATGTCTCCTCTGACTCTGAGCACCAGCTACCATCTACCATGGTGCCGGGCACACTTGTTGCTGGTTGCTGTCAGGCTGGCCCGTGATGCATGTCAATTCCATACACAATGGAATAAAACACTGCCTTGTCCTCTGCCATCCCCATGATTAGTTGTGGATTCCAATTTTTAAATTCATCTAGTCCTTTTTTATCGACACTTCACATTTCTTTGCCGCAAGAAACTCAACTTCCTTCACCCCTGGAAGAAAGACTTGCTCACCAAGCCCTTTTAGAATAGTCAGGGCTCCTGCAATAATTGTCTTCCTCAGAGTCCCCAAGGCACTTCACCTGCCCTGCTTTTTGGTGTTTCTGCTTGGAGACACCACTAATCGTGTATTAATTAGACTGGGAGATTTTCGAGAGTGATTTTGTGTCTAAATTACCTCTGCATCACATGGGTTTTTGTTGTTGCTAAGTAGAGTCTCTTGTGGCAAAGAAATGTGAAGTGTAGAAAAAAAGGACTAGATGAATTTAGAAAGTGAAATCCACAAGCAATCATGGCAATGGCAGAAGACCAGTGTTTTGTTTGGTTGAATGGATAGGCTGTTGTTGCTGCTCAGTTGGCGACGACTCATGACGATCTTACGTATACCAGAATGAAATGCTGCCTGGTCCCGCACCATCTTCATGATTGTTGGTGTGTTTGAGCCCATTGCTGTGTTCACTGTGTCAGGCCATTTCATTGAGGGTTTCCCTCATTGTTGCTGACCATCACATTGTTTTCTAGCGATTGCGCCTTCTTGATGATGTGACCAATGTGAGTGGTTGAAGTCTCATCTCCCTCATTTTTAAAGCACATTTTAGTTGTATTTATCTAATACTAATTTTTTGTTGTTATTCTTTTGGCAGTCTACAGCATATTCAGTATTCTCCATAGAACACATCACAACAGAAATGAATAGCTAAGGCCATTTAATTGCTCCTAAGCTTATTTAATAACAGTCTTTGGGGACTTGCCACCTTGTCTAATTTGCTACTCCTTTCCTAATTATCTTTTAATATAGGATATACATGCTTGTCACACACATACTTATGTACACACATACATATGTACACACATACATATGTACACACACACATATAGTCTCTCTCTTTACACACATGCACTTTTCACATACACATTGAGACTGTAGGATAGTTTCAAACTTCTTAAAACAACTCATAAAAGCATTAAAAAAAAAAAAAAGAGTGTTTAGTCCCAGCTTCTTGCATGTATTAGCCCGATAAAATCCTTTGGTAGCATCTGATTTCAGAACACACCTGTAGCTCTAGTGACAGACTACACTCTGGAGTGGGTTTGGGAAAGCACTGATTTATTATGAAGCTAAAATTAAACTGCAAGTTTTTACATGTTGTCAAAACAGAGCTTTTCGTCCCTCTGGTTTCAGCTGCAGTAAGTGGATTACAGTGTAAGACTGAGATTGCCTTTTGAAAGTCATGTCCTTTCTCTTTCTTTGAACGACATGCTCTTCTTAACTTAAAGAATTTAAAGAACTTGGCTCAGTTCTCTTTCCTGATGTACATCGTTCAGGATGACTGGATCAATATGGGAAGCCGACAGCAAGGTGGCCAGTTGTCTAGTGCACTTGGGCGGTGCACTTGTCTGGCATCTGAAATGCTGGTCTCAATAAGTTCTTCTCTGTGGCAACAGTCTTTGCTTCATAACCTCTTGCCCTAATGCCCACATGTCTTTGCTGCTGGTGTAATTCTTTGTCTTTACATTTTGTCCTTTTTGCCCATCTTGGATGAAACATCCTGCTCACTGTGAAAAGTCCAGGATGAACTCATGCAAAACCTTGCTCAAGACACCAGGGTTCTCCCACTCACTGTAACATGTTTGTTTGAACACAACCCTTGGTCAAATATTCTTCATACCATCAGCCTTTTGCAGTACAGGAAAAATAAGTCTCCCAACACATGTAATTACAGATAGAGCTATGGGTCTCAAAAGCATGGTGGGAGTCAGAGTGTAAGTCATGATTGGAAAAAAAAAAAATAGCATCTTCTGGGATTGAAGCTAATAAGGATCTCCTAAACTCTGGAGTCCTGGCATGTGCTGTAGGAGAAGAACTGAAGAGCTAACTGCAAAGTTGGTGGTTCAAACCCACCAGCCACTCCATGGAAACCCTTTACAGGGTTGCTATGCATTAGAACTGACTCGACGGCACTTAACAACAACAGTAATCATAGATATGTTGAGCTGTAAAAAGAAAAGCACAATACAGCCTATATGCTGTTATTATTTGTGGCTATTATGATTGTTGTTGTTGTTGTTAAGTGCCTTCATGTTGGTTCCAACTCATAGCGACCCTGTATAGGGTTTCCAAGAAGCGGCTGGTGAGCTTGAACCGCCAATCTTGCAGTTCAAGCCAATCGTGCAGTCTAGCACTTTATGATTATTCTAAGATAAGAATCCTGATGCTCTGCTTTTGAAAACGAGTCAACAAAAATGCTATGTCTCACAATGGTCTGATTTCCAGCAGATCATGGAGTTGACAGGGTTTTGATCAGTTATGCCTGGGGTTTCCAGGAGTTGCGGGAAGACCCAAGAGCAGCTAACAACAATTAAGATGATTACAATTTTTGTAGACATTTAGATTTTACTAAGTACTTTTTATGTACCTGATCCTTGACCTTTAACTATAGATTGTTGTTAAGTTTATGAGGAGTGGCTACTGAGTTTAAACTGCTGACCTTGCAGTTCAAACCAACCTTGCAGTCCAGTGCTTATCCTATGGCTCCATACCAGGACTCCTTAACTATAGGTAGGTGTGGTGATCTTCTTTTATTTATGAGGAAACTGAGACATACAGAGTGAACTGATCCAGTATGAGGACATCCAGCTAGTACATGGACTTACAAACTAAGACTATGGGGGCATCATGCACCTTTATTACTGATGACATTAAGCTCTTTCTTTAGATATCTTCAGGAAGCAGCCAGTCTAAGATGGGACCAACAACAACAACAATGTGTAAACTTGTTACAATGTGTGATCCTGGTACCAAGTGCAAATAGAAAGGGGATGGGGCTAAGAATGGTGAAATATTTCCAATGCTGTTAAAGAAGAAAGACAATGTGTTTAGTGAAAAAGAACATTCTGGTTTCTAAGAAAGTATATTTCAGCAAGGAAGAGATAGTTCATCAGTCCCCTCATGCAAGCTTCAGCTGCATGCAATTCCTTTTGCTTTGGTTTGATATACTGACAAACAATGGCTGTTAATTCTGTTTCTTTAGTAGCTAGCAGCTAGGGAAGGGTTGAATATCCTGATAACATAAAATGTCATTGGCTTTCTGTTCCTCCCTGTTTGACAGGCAGCCACAGCTTCTCTTGCAGTACCAGCCACATCCCTGAGACAGGATGGTGAAGGTCGGAGTCAACGGATTTGGCTGTATTTGGCACCTGGTCACCAGGGCTGCTCTTAACACTGGCAAAGTGGAAGTTATTGCCATCAACGATCCCTTCATTGACCTCAACTACATGGTCTACATGTTCCAGTATGATTCCACTCAATGCAAGTTCAATGGCACTGTCAAGGCTGAGGACGGGAAGCTTATCATCAATGGAAAGCCCATCTCTATCTTCTAGGAGTGAGATCCCACCAACTTCAAGTGGGGTGATGCTGGTGCTGAATATATGGTTAAGTCCACTAGTGTCTTCACTACCTTGGAGAAGGCTGGAGCTCACTTGAAGGGTGGTTCCAAAAGGGTAATCATCTCTGCCCCTTCTGCTGACGCCCCCATGTTTGTGATGGGCGTGAACCGTAAGAAGTATGACAACTCCCTCAAGATTGTCAGCAATGCCTCCTGCACCACCAACGGTTTGGCCCCCCTGGCCAAGGTCATCCATGACAGCATTGTGGAGGGACTCATGACCACAGTCCATACCATCATTGCCACCCAGAAGACCGTGGATGTCCCTCTGGGAAACTGTGGCATGATGGCCATGGGGTTGCCCAGAACAGCATCCCTGCATCTACTGGTGCTGCCAAGGCTGTGGGCAAGGTCATCCCTGAACTGAATGGGAAACTCACTGGCATGGCCTTCCATGTCCCAACTCCGAACATGTCTGTTGTGGACCTGACCTACCGCCTGGAGAAAGCTGCCAAATACGATGACATCAAGAAGGTGGTGAAGCAGGCATCAGCTACCCCTAAAAGGCATCCTGGGTTACACTGAAGACCAGGTCATCTCCTGTGACTTTAACAGTGACACCCACTCTTCCACCTTTGATGCTGGGCTGCCATTGCCCTCAACGACCACTTTGTCAAGTTCATTTCCTGGTATGATGGTGAATTCAGCTACAGCAACAGGGTGGTGGATCTTATGGTCCATATGGCCTCCCAAGAATAAGAGCCCCCTGGACCACCAGCCCCAGCAACAGTGCTAGAGGAAGAGAGAGGCCCTCAGCTGCTGGGAGTCCTTACCCCAACCCTAACCCCCCTACACACTGAGAAGCTCCCATCCTCAGTTTCCATCCAGACCCCCTGGAGAAGGGAAGGGGCTTAGAGAGCCCAGTTTGTCATGTA